>NW_007728618.1:220659-292044 GCF_000696425.1 Galeopterus variegatus | reverse complement strand
GGGTGACTTACGGGGTCGCGGGTCTGTGGCAGTCTGACGAGCTTCTCTCTGCCTTTGTGGACTAAAGGTAGACAGTTTTACTAACAAGGCAATTTAATTATAGATTTACTGAGGCAGGTGGTAGATTAGATCCTCTTCCAAGATTTCTTCTGCTGATCTGGTGATGATTTGTTATGGAGAATTCTTTACTTGTATACTTCATGAACTAAAGAGAGATTTGACAGAAATAAATATTTTAAAAGCCCATTTTGGTTTAAAAAAATCCATAT
The DNA here is from genome assembly GCF_000696425.1 of Galeopterus variegatus. Lineage (NCBI taxonomy): Eukaryota > Metazoa > Chordata > Mammalia > Dermoptera > Cynocephalidae > Galeopterus > Galeopterus variegatus. The sequence continues at coordinate 291,775 of NW_007728618.1, read as the reverse complement.
TTATTGTTTCTACATACCTACATATCCGGATGAGTTTTTCCAAATTCTGTGAACCTTTCATGACTTCTATATTCCTTTCTGAACATGTGTGGGTGGATATGGTGAGTATATTATTTTGGTAGCAATTAGGGTTAGTGTGCGTACCACTGTAACAACAAAACAATACATTAAAAAACAATTTCAGAGAATCTACTTTCTGCTCTAGATTCACTGTGGATCTTTTTCTTATTAATTCTGTTTGTATCAAAATTAGTCTTTCATTCTCTCCTTTCCCACTCTGAGTTCCTAGTAATCTGTCCTCATCAAGTCTGCAGAATATAGTTTTACAACATGACTTTTGATACTCCAGTACGATTGCCTTAGTTATTGTGTAACATTGATAAAATAAGCAAGTTGAAAAAATACCCCATAAATATGTAGATTATTCTTTTTGGACCAGGCTAAGGGTAAAAGGATACGTACGTTTGTGGGTATATGTATTTTTTGTAGTTTTAAAAAATTTTTTATTGGTTACGAATATTCATGAGATACAAAGCTGATTGTCACCCCTCGTGCCCATGGTATGAGGGCCAGATTCATACTGGCAGCATATGCATTACCACAAATTGAATTTGTCCCCCTTGTCCCCCACCCAGTTATCCCCAAACGCCCTCCTCTTCCCCCTTTATCCCCCACTCCACTTTGTAGCCCAAGGAACGTTCTCTCCCTCTGCAAGTCCAACACACCACTGTGGTCTTTCTTTCCTTCCTTTTTTCTCTCTTAGCTCCCACTTATGAGTGAGCACATGTGGTATTTATCCTTCTATGCTTTGCTTACTTCACCCAACATAAGTTTCTCCAGGCTCATCCATGTTGTTGCAAATGGGAGAATTTCATTCTTTTTTATGGCACAAGCAGCAAAAGAAAAAATAAACAAATGGGACTATATCGAACTAAAAAGTTTCTGCACAGCAAAGGAAATAATCAACAGAGTGAAAAGACAACCTACAGAGTGGGAGACAATTTTTGCTAACCATGCATCTGACAAGGGACTAATATCCAGAATATATGTAGAACTCAAGCAATTATATAGTGAAAAAATAAATGACCCAATTAAAAAATGGGCAAAGGAGCTAAATAGACCTTTTTCAAAGGAAGACATACAAATGGCCAACAGATACATGAAAAAATGCTCAACATCACTAGTCGTCTGAGAAATGCAAATTAAAACTACACTGAGATACCACCTCACCCCAGTTAGACTGGTTATAATCAAAAAGATGGTGAAGAAAAAATGCTGGCAAGGGTGTGGACAGAAGGGAACACTCTTGCACCGTTGGTGGGACTGTAAGTTAGTACAACCACTATGGAAAACAGTATGGCGGTTTCTCAAACAACTACAGATAGATCTTCCATATGATCCAGCAATCCCACATTTGGGTATATACCCAGAGGAATGTAAATCATCATGTATTTTTTTTTTAAACAAAAATTTCAAAACTCAATCTAAAACATATATCTTCAGAAAGGCAACTCTGGTTAAACCCTTCACCATTTGAATCACCCACATCCTTGGTATAACTTCAAGAAATGCGTCTACACTGAACACTGGCATAGAGCCAGCTTTAACATTATTGAAATATGTACTTATCATTGACCTCATGTGCTTCTATGTGTCTTTTATGCTGGGTTGTATCCTTAATTTCTTTTGATGCCCTTACTTTGGTGCCTATTTCAATATTTGTTGGGCTCTGAGATGACAACCATAACATTCTTTTCTGATTTCTGAACCAATTGTGGAATAGACGCAAGGGTCAAATTCGGGTCATGTCAAGGCTCCAAACATCACTTCAATTGTTCTGTTGCTATCAGTTCTATTCAGTTAGGTTAGAGAATGTGGCTTTGACTTGCAATCAGATTGGGCTTCCTTGTAATTTTCTTCCTGAATTAAACTCACCCACTCAGCAGTACACAGAAGAGTCAGAACACTGCAGGCCTTCTCCACAGGGGCAGCGTCTACTCCGATAGGCTTACTGCATGGGAGAGCCTGGAGGAGAACTCACAAGCCTTATAGGAAGGGCAGAGCTGAAGGAGAGAGAAAGGTAGGTCACCTGGGAGTAGTGACCACCTAATTGAGAAATGTAGACCTATGAGTATCAGACCCTCACTATGAATCACTTTCCGTCTCATTAGAGAAGTGAATGAGGAAAGGAGAGAAAGTCAAAGTGTTACTCCAAAAATATCTCCTTCTGGAGAATGGGAAGGAAATGTTCTCATGGAGTCATGGGGACAGAGAAGTGGGGTCCCCTCTACAAGAAAGAGGGCACTATTTGTGTTCAATGTTTGATTGACTGGCCCATAATTAAAATGAGAAGCTGGTAGTGAAAGAAGCATAATTACAGTTTAAGTCATATGGATCCAGTTGTTAAGGGATATCAAGTGTAGAACATATACATAAATTACTATAAGTGGGAAGACAGGCATATGTAGCACAATTGGCTCAGGTCATGGTTTTTGCAATATCCATCCTACCTTGGGAACGTCTCCTGGATCCTCTTCAGTTCTCCAGCCTTGTGCCTACCCACTACCATGGTACAATATAAGTACAATTGTGCCACTCACGAGCTGATGTTTTCCTCTGCTGGTTCCCCCATTCCCAGTAGTTAAGAATGTGACAGATAAGGCCCCAGCCTGCATCTTGAACCTGTACACACACCATTGTTCCAGCCACAATGAATTTCTCACCATCCCCTGACCACTCCAGGGAATGTGCTATTTCTTCTAACTAGTATTTCATTCCTCCCTTTGCTTCAAGACACAGCTTAAGTATGACTCTGTTATCAAGCCTTCCCTACCACCCTGGGTCAGTTATTCCCTCTTCTGTGTACCTCTTTCACCTAATCTACACCTACTACGCTGAATCATAATTATTTGTTGAGAACATGTCTGCATCTCAACAACCATAACAGCTAACATTTCTATGGCTGGGAACTGGACCAAGAACTTTATATATTTATGCCTCACAGCAACTCTATGAAATATGTGCTATGGTTATTCCCATTCTGCAGATTAGGAAACTAAGAGTTAGAGAAGTTAAGAATTAAGCCACGGTTCCATAGACTTAGGTAAGTTCTAGAGCTGATTGTCAAATCCAGGTCTGTCCAATTCAGAGCCTTTATCATTAAGCTCTAAGCCATCAAGTTCACAGTCCAGCTACAAAGGGTGCCCTGTTAATGTGAGTTTATGTCAGTGCCTAGTACTTATCAGGCATTACAATTTTTTTTAGCTTTACGATTTCTCTTCTTCTATAAAATGTCAGCCAATTATTCCTGCTCACAGTGTAGCATGTGACCTAAGTGCATTCAGCACTGGATGTATCACCTGGTACGTAGTGTCACCTGTGAATCTTTATTCCTTAACTGAGTGAACAAAACTTTAACTTTTATTATAATGCAATCAACAGCAATGTAGTCTTCAGGATGCCATTTGCTTTCTAGTGATTTCAGTGAAGCGTGGTTTTCCAGGCCATTCTTTTGTGGACTGAGGCAGCTTCTCTCACCAGGATGCTGGCTGTTTATTTTCCAAGTGACAACTTGATTTACTATTTTCCTTCTCATCACTTTCAAGAAGCATCTGCAGGCTAGTGAGTGACCCAGGCAGTGTGGAAAAGTCCATTTATTTCTCTGCTGCTTCCTTCCTACAGAGTCTGAGGATAAGGGTTGGAAATGGCCTCAGGAGGTCAGATTTCCTATGTATTTTCTTTTGTAGCACAGGATTGCTTATAGCGACACAATTTCTTGTCTGCTGGTTACACTCTGCTTTTAAAATACCTGTGTGATGGAACATGGCAGGTAAAGGATTCTGTCCTTTGTCCTTGGGGGATGGCTCTGCGGTTTGATCTCTCCTACTGCTTTGTTTGGCCCTAAAACCCATTGTAAGGGAAAAGAGACAGGGGGAACCAACAATGCAGTCACTTGTGCAATCTTTTCCCTTTTTAACTCAATCAGCATGTTGCTCCCCAGATTCTAGCAGGAAATGTCATTAGGTGATGTGCAATAGAATTCACTCCAGTAAAAAGATTTCTACTTTCCCCTCATTTTTGCAAATATGATCATCTTGCAGCCCAATAGACAACTTCCGTGTCTGTCCACAGCTCTAAGGGGCCCTAGAGGTAGGTGTTCTTGTTTTGCACGTGGATTCTTAGTAGGTTGCATGGAAAGGAAACAGAATTGTGCAAGAATCAACTCTTACTTGCCTGCTGTGTTCCTTTGCCAGCAAAGTACCCAAGCTGCTGTTTTAGATCAAGTCACCTTTCAGAAATGAGCAGATATGCTACCCGCCCCCACTCCCACCCCCCAGAATGAACAGAATAGTTGTGGAATTGTGGGTTTATTCTCTGGAAGTTTATTTCTGCACTTGTGTGTCCCTGCGTTGGTCTTGTTGCTTCTTTTGTCATCATCGGGGCTCCTTCACCTGGGAATCAGTGGCCGGAAGAATTGGGTGGTCTGTGAATTCACAGACTTGAGCACCTATAACCTCTCTCCACACCTGCACAGGTGGAGGAGGCACACTATGGCTCCCGCTGAGTCTGTGGAGTCGGAGGTAATGTGTCAGCAGGAAGACCCTCAGGACCACGGGCCTTCCTTTTGTCTGGCAGGGAGGGCTGCAGTACCCCATGTGAGTTTGTGCCTCATTAGCTTCCTGGTTGGCCAGGCCAGGAGGGGGGCAGCCAGGGTTATCTTTGCAGCAGAGCAGACACAAGTACTGCACTGCTGCATGAGGCCAATTTGAAGGACAAAAGATATGATGATGAGAACAATTTCGCTGTGTCTCTGAGGCTGATCATCAGAATGCTGGTTCTACTGCCTTTCTGGAGCACAGCCGGTGTTCTGCACAGGGCCACTGGCTCCAGCCACTCCAGAGGGGTCAGCGTTTTAAAAAGCTCTTCCAAGCGTCTAAAAATTCCATTTTTAAGGCTCTCTGATGGAAATGAAGAGTGTGATCTTCTCACTTTAACTTCTCCCAACCTGGTGCTAGAGAATTTGGAAGGAAAGCCAGCCTACTCCCCAGCTTCCCTGTCTGAGTTGCTGCTGCCTGGGAGGGCCCTTGCCCATCACAGACAGTGGTTTCCACCTGTCGACAGTCTGAACTTCATGCAGCTTCAGAACATGAGTTATAGGGTGCTAGGCTCTTGTTCTTCTTGCAAGATGGTAGTGTGGTGCAGGAGCAAAAGCTATGGAATGAGAATCCAGCTACTGTGGTTTTGGAACTAGTGTTCCCTAGTGCCTTGCACAACCTCTCTAAACTCTATGTGCCTGCGTTCCCTCACACTGGCCTAATCATAGCAAACTGACCTCAGAAAGTGTTGGGAGAATACAAATATGATTAAGAAAGCATTTGGAAATATATGACACATTTAGAAAGGTGTGAATGTCTGTTTGCAAATGACCCTAGAGTACCTTTTTACCCATTAATGACGTGTTCTTATCTTGAGATTTTTGCCTCTGGCCCTCGGTTTTCCATGGTTGCACTTGGTTCTTAAGTATTCAAGCTTTGTCTTCCTCCTGTAGTCTCTGGCTTGCCGATATCTCTGCCTCTCAGTTTCTAGGGCTGACTCTTTTAGGTACCTTTTCCTTCCATTTTTACCCGGTAAAATACAAACCTCACACCAGGACCTATATCAACATTCAGACAGAACCAGCCCCAGGAAACACCTCAAAAAATAGTTCAAATGTGTTTTTTAAAGATTATGCAATATTTAAAAAATACAGATTGGACCCTTCCATATTTCTTAGTAAAATTATGGAATGGTTCTCCATAACCTTCAGAATAAAGTCAAAATTTCTTGATTTCAAGGCTAGTTTGAGTTCTTAAGTCATCAAGACATCAGGAACCACAGGTCCAATTAAACAGTTCCGTGCACTTCCCCACACTTAGATTGCACAGGAAGAAAAAATTACACTGGATATTTTAATCTGCTTTGGAATTCTCAGAGAAATAGAGTCATTACTGTATAAATCACTAGCTGGGTATTTTTTGGGGAGGGACAGTGGGGAACAAAATTTAATAAATGCTTGTTAATGCTATGCATATACCAGTACTCAGATGAACAAGCCATTTGAAAGATCAGTCCTTTACATATCTTATATAAACTGATTTAAAATCTCGAGTTATACAGATTGCATCTAGTGTTTAATCAATTGGACACTTACAAATAATGGCTAAATGATTTGTTGTCATACAGAGTTGAGCTCTGCTTTTCATGCAGTGAGGAAAACGTTTTTATTTTAACACTTATGCAATTGATTGTAAACTTTGGGGTGATATAATTTAAACGGATCTGAACAGTCCATTAGCTATGTCGGTGCTGACTCTCTGGCCAAGCTGTCGCTTTAGGCTAAGCTGCTGTGTACTGTGTTACATAATCTCCTGCATTTATTTTCTCCACCTGTTTAGTTTGAATACATACAAGGTGACTGCAATGTCTCTTCAACCTCCTTCTCAATGTAAACAGCAAGTTTGAAAAACAGATTTTGGGCACTATTAGGCTTTTCTAATGGAGGGATCGGAGAACTGAATGGGCTTCACAACGTGTGTTTGTCACTATGTGGTTTTGCCCCTTTTAGTTCCATTCACTGTCAACTTTGTATGGTTCTCAAGATGATAAGCAAATGCTTGAGTCTCAGCCACTGGAAGGAAGTTAAGATTGGTTGGGTTCTTAGGAGAAAAATGATATCAGTTGTGGGAGTACACAAAAGAATAATTTCTTCAAGGTCCTCACTCTTTCTCCTTTCTAGTACTTAATTTTCTCTTCTAAAGACTGGGCCATGTGTTGCCAGTGCTGCTCCTCCCAACAACAATTGGGAGGAAAGTATCCCGTGAATTAAAATGAATAAGTTTTCTTAGAAAGTAGAATATGCTTTGGAAAGGAGCTTTCAGTTGTCTACTGTTTGTGGACATATGGAGGAGATATCCCAGCACTTGGCATGATATTGCTCTTGGTAGCCTCCTTTGGCCCAGGGTAGAGGTAAACTGAGAAAATTCTTCATTGAATAAAGAGATTGGGAAGATTGTGAACTGTTGCAGTAGCTTCATTAGGTATTTGCAAAAGAAGACACTTGGCCATATAAAATCTTCCTTGGTGTATTTGCATGAATATTAGCATAAATAGGCATGTGATTTACATAAGCTTTTTCTTTCTCACATTAGTTTTATTTCTTATTTATTTATTGTGATCTTCTCTTCTCCACACTGATGTCATTTTTTCCCCGTAGCCTTCCACATAAAATAAGTTCTGTTGTTTTAAAAATACTCAGATTCCAAAGGGGAAAGGGAAACATTTCTTTTGATGAGAATGAGTGATTTATATAGGGTAAAAGGAATTGATTCCTGCCTCAGTTTACCCAAAGTTTAGTACAGTTTGTAAGTCAATACACAGCCCCATGGAAGCATCTGTGGCCTTTGAGAAGTAAAATAGGAGCATGTAATATTTCCAGAGTGATGGGCAAAGGGAAAGGTAGCTGATATTTACAGAAAAGTCCAGAGGCTCTTGAAGTCCAGAGTACCACAAACTAACTGTGTTGTCTTGATCAACTCTATTTCTAGTCATCAATTTCTTCCTTAATAAAATAAAGGCATTAAATCAGGTAATCTTTAAAATCCCTTGTAGCTCTAAAATTTATTATTTTGACAGTCTCCTTGCTCTAATTATATAAAAAATATTAAGCACCACACAGTACATGGAGTAATATCCCGGTGTCTTGCTGTTCTGTGTCAAGCTTCCCCGCTCTAAAGGGTAGTCGGTGATTAATTTAAGCTCCTCTTTATAGCACTACTTCTCTTGCTCATTCATCTCAGTTCAGTGGACACACAAGGTGTAACTTACATGTTTATAAAAGACACCCTTTAATATACCACGGGTGGTGTCAAGGACGTGCGCAGGAGTTGGCTCTGAGCATGTCCACGTCTGTAGAAAAGAGCTTAGTTATGATAACTGCATTTTCTACTCTAGTCTGGGGTCACCTCCTGGTTTCCTGAGCAGGGGCTTGTCAGGCTGCATTTTAACAAAACCATTTCTTCAGAAATGAGAGGAGTGATCATGACAATAGACAGGGCACTAGGGCATTGGATGAATCTATTTCAAACATTCAGACAGTGTCAAATTTGTGCTTTCTGGTTTTGGGGGGCCATTTTTTGGGAAAATGCATCAGGAATTGTACTGACTGGTACTTATTAATTACATATGTGTAAGCTACACTGTGGTCATTTATAGGTGGTCAGGTCTTTTTTTCTTGTGCCAGTGTGTGGGCAAACAGAAATTTGCAGCTAGACATATATCATTGGAGGCCCTCTGGAACATGCAAGAGAAACTTGATCTCTTCTTTAACTCTCTGGAATATGAAGTTGAGGCTCATGTTTTAATGCTGTCACAATGCTATGATTAATTTAACAGTTTGTAGTGGGTGGTCATCTCTTCATATTATAAGTGACTCCTTTATAGTTCTTACCTCATAAGGAGAAAGTATTTATTTTATTTTACTTAAGAAATTAATTTACCTAGAATTGTGATGTTTGATAGGAATCTGAGTTGAGGTAGACTTGGCTTTGGTTAATAAGATTGGAGTGTAGTTCTGGCAGGGAAAATGGAATTCTCTAAACCTCATTTTGTAGCCCACAGTTTTTACAGGGAAACTGAATACGTAAACTTCTATAGTTGCCAGTTCACTTTCATTAATGAGGTACTTTTGATAGCTTTTGACCAACCCTGATATGAAGTAGTCTGCTGTAAATGAGGCTGTCTAGCAAGAAGACAAATGCAAGTCCACACGTTGTGTGTTGAGATTATAAATCGAATCAACAAATGATTAAATAAGATATATTCTATCCTCTGACCTTGACATATATACCTTTGTAACCATCTGGAAAGCCAGGTGCAAATTTAGAATTTTTGGATTCCTTGGAGTTTTGCATTGGGAAATAACAGCAAAAACTGGCCACCCCCTAGTCTTCAGCCTGTGGCCTACCTACCCCCTTCTTTTCCGGCCCTTGGCTCTGTCCTACATCACAAGGGGTCTGTTATAAATGCATGTGGATACTCCAGCCCGTATGGCCAAACTCTGTCCAGACCCCTTCAAATAGTCCCCGTGGCTACCCGTAGACTTTGAGATCTGCATGCTGACAGTATATTTTGCTTTTAGAAAGATGGATCTAGGTAAGAGGCCTGCACAGACCTGGAAACAGGCTTGGGACTCTTTGGGTAGGGGATTTATAGGGGCCCAGTGTCTGGAATATAGTCTTGAAAGAAAATGTGGGCTCTACTGGAATATCATCTTGGTCCCATGGACCCCAGTTGTGGGGATGGATGTGGACAGTCCTACCAGAGCCATCTAAAACAAGAGACCCTCCCAACCCCTGAGCAGAGGTTCCTTTTGCTTGAGACTAAGAATGGTATTTGTCTTGTCAAAGCAAAAATGATCAGATTTCATTCTGTCCCCTTTGATCACCTTCTTAGGTCCTTCTAAAACAAGAGACCCTCCCAACCCCTGAGCAGAGGTTCCTTTTGCTTGAGACTAAGAATGTTATTTGTCTTGTCAAAGCAAAAATGATCAGATTTCATTCTGTCCCCTTTGATCACCTTCTTAGGTCCCACCTCCTACTTAATAACCCAGCCACATTATACTGGACTCAGGACTTTCCCATGGAAACCAAAGTTAGCTGGGCTATTGATGGATGGAAATCAGAGCCAAATCTTTCGGGGTAATTGATTTTTAGTTATTGGTCAATAAAAGGTACCTAGAGCTAAAGAGTCCTTTGTCAGAACAGTTAATCATCCATTTTAAACCAGCTCTTCTACAAGCATTTACAAGCTATCACTGAAACAAAAGCAACTTAAGTTTTACTTGACCATTTTGCATGAAATTTCCTTTTAAATTTTTCTTTGAGAAAATTTGAAGGAAAGGCAGCAAGCTCTCCTGCATCGTCTTGTTTGTCTTCTGCACTTGTGTGGATGCATAGTTTCTCTGAAGTCCCTTTTCTGCTGGTTCCCCTGGTATTTAGATAAAAGCCTCCTGGAAGAGTTGAAGGGAGTGTTGTGTTGGTGTCAGAAGCGGGGGCAGGATCAGTACCCTTGGGGCGCATTCTCTTTGGTATTTGCATACAGCTGACTTTTGCCAATCAAATGTTGACTCCTTTCCTCCTTTCTTTTGCTGTAGCTCGAGAGGAGAATGTGGCCACCTTCCGAGGCTCTGAGTACCTGTGCTATGACCTGTCTCAAAACCCCATTCAGAGCAGCAGTGATGAAATCACCCTGTCCTTTAAGACCTGGCAGCGGAATGGGCTCATCCTGCACACGGGCAAGTCGGCTGACTATGTCAACCTGGCCCTGAAGGATGGTGCGGTCTCCTTGGTCATCAACCTGGGGTCCGGGGCCTTTGAGGCCATTGTGGAGCCCGTGAATGGAAAATTCAATGATAACGCCTGGCACGATGTCAAAGTGACACGCAACCTCCGACAGGTAATGGCTGAGGGGAGAGAACGCCTGGAGGGCTCATCTTAGGTAGTTGGGGAGGGTTGGTGAAGCAGGTGACAGCTGGAGAGGGAGAGAGATAAGGGTTTGCATATGTCAAGGTCTAACTTTCTCCCAGTTTTTGCAGTTTCCCAAGGAAAATTATTAAACTACGTTTCTCCTCATACTTTGGTTCTCCATTTGTGCTTGTTATTTAAGAACAAAATTTGGTTGTATAGATAAAAAAAGTTATAAGTTCTTTCATCCTTTTTATTCTGCTTTCCTTTTACCATTTTCTTAATTACATTTGAATCTTATCTTATTATTGTTAAATTCAATTAGGGACAGCATTTTGTTTCTGCGGCTTGGTGGATTTTTCTCATTCTTTGAATATATGTTTTTATTTTTAATTAAGTTAGCCATTGCTATGATGCCATAATTTTAATTCCCTCCAGAAAAAGTCTTCCTTTTTCTCTTCCTTTTAATTTACCATTCCTCCCTAGCTTTTTTTTTTTTTTTTTTTTTTTTTTATATATGTTGTTATGTTAACCTCTAGCCTTGGAATTAATTAGCTGGGATCTTTCTGAATTCCTCTGTTTCTCTGTTCCTTGATGCGGTGGTCCTACTCTATGGCCCCTGTCTCTACCTCCGAGATTCTTCAGTTGACTGGGAGGCCTGGAAAGAGGAAGGACCCAAATAAAAAAGTCAACTTTGGAGCAGCCTTTCCTGGTTCTGTCCGTGCTTGGGAACTCCCATCGCCTGTCGATTCTAAGCAGGCAACTCCGTCAGGTGACAATACCCTCAGAAAGCCTCAGCCAAGTGAAGTTGTTTTCAACTTTCATAACTAATAATAACAACAATAATAATACCTCACCAGCCCATACCAGTAGAAGAAAAGCATTTCCTATCGATGTCAAGGTCTGTGCTGAGACTGCCTGTCCAGGTTGCTATTTTCACTTGGTTTTCCTACTTGCAAATTTGCCATTAAACCTAGTTGGACAGCATTCATCCTTTATTAATCAGAAAACGCCATGCAAATTTCCAGAAAGTGCTTATCATATTTTCTTCTGCAATATGATTGATTTAATACCTTCTAATGTAAATAGGAAAGCAGAGGAACTGATGGGAGTTTGTGTATGTTTTCTGTTTGATAAAGGTGTGATGCCTTAGTAATGCTAAACAAATGTCATCAGCTGGTACCCACTGAAAACACACAATAATAGAAACACCCATTTCCCCACTTAAGTGTGTCAGGGAAGCCACCTGGTTAGGAGATTCCATTCTATCTATGTTGAAGTTTCCAAATAACACAGGACTTAAAGTCCCCAATCATTTTACCACACAGGAATTTGACATTTTTGAATCATTGTTCTGTTTTTCCTCCAAGGCCAAAGAACCCTATTGCCAACGTCTTCTTCCATCATCCCTCATCCGTACTTACTCAGAAGAGAACTTATAAACCATCAAGAGAACCTAAATTAAATTTCCATTTGCTAACATAGTAGGACATATCTGGTATGCCTGAGCTGCCGAGACTAGACCAAAAAGTGAGATATGACCCTTTCCCAGTTTTGATTGGTAGGTACAAAATAACACCCTTAGGCATTCCTTGGTGGAGGGGAGACTTTGTGTGTACTGGGCAGCAGAATCAGGTCATAGTTCTCACCAGTTTGCTTCTCTACATCTCTTCCACCCCACACAATTTCTTGCCATTCTAAAATGATTCCAGTTAGCCCGAGGAAGGCTCACTTTTGTTTCTACCAAAAACACTTCTAATATAGTATCAGGCCCCAGTGAAGTCCTTTAAATCCAGAAGGAATAAACCAACCTGTAATTCAAATATAAGTTGTGCTGTTTAAGTCAGAGCAACTAAAGCAAAATCACCCTGGATGTTTTCTCTCCCAAGTTCTAAGGCCCAACTCTGTGCCCTTGGACAAGCCACTTGACCTTTCTACACCACAGTTTCCATTTGTGAAATGGTGATTACAGTCCTCCTCAGCCATGTGTGGTGGCTAAATATGCAAAGCACCTTATGTTCCAGAAAGATTATGAGCTCATCCATGGTCCGGGTGCTAGACTTATTGTGACATGCACATGATTTATGGGCTGAGCATTCTGTCTCAAAGGGGACTGCATCTGTCGTGAGCCAAGGATGCAGCCAAGTAGAGCTCTCTGTTCTGCACTAGACTACAGAGCCCCTAGGGTATCAGGGTATTTCTTGGCAGAGGAAGTATTAATCTTCTGTGAGAAAGTGCACCTAAAACTGGATCGCCTGGAAATCCTGACTGAATTTTGCATCCAAATGCAATTTATTGAAAGAGAGGGAACTCTCTGAAAAGCAGATCTGATTTTGCAAATGCAACTCTTTCAGTACTGAAATATCTAAGATTATTATTTTGCCCATTATAAAACAAACAAATGAAATTTATAACATCTTTTTGAGTTCCCTAGGATACATTTGTAGGGGTGGAAAGCCCTTATTTCAATTAAACTATAAATAGCTTCATAAATATTTGGTAACAAGTATATGGTGGCCTCCCCTTTTTTGGTAAGATTGAATGGCTTCTGTTGCAAAATTCATCTGAGGAAAGTTTACCTGGAGCTTCCTGGAGTGTTTATTACCAAATGGAGCATCTCTCTCCTCATTCCTTCCTTCATGATCATCTATTTGTGGTTCTACCTTTAAACCAAGGCTGGGTACTTTATTGGGGCTTCCAACTGAAGGAAAAATTGTGGACTCTCTATTTGTTCCAAACCATGACTGGGATTAGGGACCAGTTAGTTAGTTATTTGTGTGTGGGTATATGTGGGGCTCGGGCTCGGTCCATTACCTTGCTTGAGTGCAAGGTCATGGCCACATTAATTACTTTATCTTAGAGTGCCACTTTTGTTCAACCACAAACACAAAATTGGGGTTACCAGTCTTTTAACCTCCCATCCTCCCAGCTCTGGGTGTGTTGACAATTTAACATTTGAAATCAGCTAATAATTTGAAAACAGAAAATTAGGAGACTAATGGTAGGGCTTCTCCAGTCATATTCCTCCTTACTATCCATATAAGAGATTTCTTGAAAAGCACTATTCAGGAGGAATGGGAGGAGACAGATTCCAACAGGAAGCATTCTAGCAAAGTAAACAAAATAATAACCTCATTGGGTAATAAAGAAGATTTTAGCTTTGACACATTCTAACATTGATGCATTCTTTCTTACTTTAGAAAAACTGTGTTTTCCTAATAACACAGTTTTTCTAAATTGAGAGGAAAAGAAGAGAGGTGAATGTTCTCCTTTGGCTGCACAAATCTGCAAAAAATCAGGAGAGTCACGGATCTTTAAATTACTTATGGAAACACAGAGTATGCTACATAATGTAGTCTTCGTATGAGGTTTGATCTGTAAATGTTGTAAGTTATTTTCTTTTTAGGGAAAAGTCATGATCTTCATCCATGTAGTCAGAGTCAGATGTGAAAAAAAAAAATCCGCAAGGTGTTTGTATTTCAGTTCTTTCTGTTTATCTACGTGTGGAACCATCAACTTTGGGGATGTTTTCCTTCAGAACAGGTGGAATGTGTATGTGTTGTGGGAGGGGGATGGTACGTGGGTGGTGTTCATTCAGAAGAGCCCTTGGGAAGTAAGTATGGTGCTAATTTTATCGAGGGTGAGGTATAGTCTGAGTGATATTTGGCAGAAGGGGGGCAGGGTGGACCGGAGCTCCTTTTCTGGCTGTGTCCCCCGCAGCAAGGTTTTCCATAGAGTCCTGGTCTCATTGTCTCTCCCCACTCCCTCTTTCTGTGTCGGGTGCCTTTTTTTTGAAAAACTAACACAAGATCATTCATGCAATGTGTCATTTTACTAACCGACTAATGTACTAACACCCTAACGACTCATCTTTGTTTTTAGTTTTTTTAATTAACAATCGTTCTGTTCACAATTTTTAATTTCCTTTCTTCCCCCTTCTCCGCAAAGCACTCAGGCATCGGACACGCTATGGTAAACAAACTACATTGTCTGGTAGATATCATTCTTATTGTCTCTTTTTTTGGGTTTGCCGTGTGTTGCCCCCCTTTTCCTCCCCCAAACCTTCCTTTTATCCTCTTTAGAATCATTTCTTCTTCTTTAAATTTTTTTTTTGAATTAAATGCAAGTCTTTTTTTTTTTTTTTCCTTAAAATAAAAATAAAAAGAAATGCACCTGTCCTCAAAATGATATTTGGTCAAGTTTAATGGGGACAGTTTCCTTTTCTCCAGTTTTCATTTTTGTTTCCCTAAAAGTATTTTGTAAAGAAAGTTTCTTCGTTTAACTAACTTTGTTTTGATTTGTTTTCTTATTTTGCAACTTCCAAGTTACAGACCAGGGACGGCAGAGATTTGTAGTGAGGACTTTCTTCTCTCTGTGTCTTCCTCTCCCTCTTGGTCCTTTCTTTTTTCTCCTTCCCACCCCTTAATCCCTTTTTTCTTTCCCTTTCAATGGCCATGGCTGCCACAGGTGATCTGGGGAGGAAAGTGCTCTACTTCCCACACTTTTCCTTGCCCCTCTTTTACGTGACTCCCTCACCGTGGCCAAAGGGAGCTCTGCCAGTGTGTTCTCCATACCAGCTCTGCATGGCATGTTCCTGTCTCGTGGACCCTCCCATTGGCATCAGAGCTCATTCCCACACGCCCCTGCTCATTACTAACAACCTACCAACCATCAACCCAATGCCACTTTCTTTTCTTTATTTTTCCCCTCCCTCTCCTTCATTCTCCTTTCATCCTTCATATATTTGGGGGTTGGGTTTGGACTTTTTCTTTTCTTTTTTTTTTCTTTTTTTCCTTTTTTTAGTGAGGGAGGTGGCAGGCAGGGGAAAGATTGCCCCTTTGTTTTGAGTGTTTTTCTTTTTTTTTACTTCCATTTTGTACTTCCGTTTGCTCAATGCATGTAAGTGTGAAGAGGGTTTTGATTCCTTATTTCTCGTCACCCTCTCCCACTTCCTGACCTTTTTTCTTCTGCCTCCTCTCTTGGCTCCAGATGATTCTTGCATGGGTGTGCTGGTGTATGGTGTGTGCAATGCTTTCTGCTCCTTTCATGGATGTTGGGTGTACGGGTGCTATTTCTTCCCTGTGGGCGTTATTACTACTATTATTTTGGTTATTATGCCTCATCGTTCCTTTCTTTTTGTTAGAGTTGCCTTTCTGATTTGGGCAATTTTTTTTTTCTCATGGTGGCAGTGATGGCAGCAGAGGGAGGGCAGGGGGTGGTGTCCTGGGGTAGTCCATGGCATGTATCTTCCATGACACATCAGTGTCGAGACCCTTCTCCTTCCCTCCCTGAATGCATGTTTGTCAGCGTGTTGTGAGCCAAAAAAGAAACAAATAAAAAAAGAAAAGAAAAAAGGAAAAAACCATCAACAACCAAAGACCAACCCCTAACAAACCCATTGTCTAATGTCTCTGTTGCTGTTTTTCACTACCACCATAAATAACAATCATATAAGAAATAAACAATCATTTTAGCAATGAAACGAGACAAGTGATATCGTCTGAGGATGGTTCCATTTTCTAGCCTGAGTAAAGATTACCATGGGTAGAACAAGGTGCTCAGCTTGGCAATTCTAACGAACCCTCCCATGAGTCTACAGGGGAATACTGGAGACTTGGGGTCCAGGGAGGCAGACCAGAAAATGGAACTTGGCTGCACAGGCCAAAGTCAAACCAAATTAGAAAAAATGCCTCACCAAAATCTTAACCAAAGTGATGCCACAAGTAGGGGATGCCACTGGATTTTAAGAGGACTGGAAAGTCATTGCTGGGATTTTTTTTGTCCCTCTGTCCCTCTACCAGGTGACAATCTCTGTGGATGGCATTCTTACCACGACGGGCTACACGCAAGAGGACTACACCATGCTGGGCTCTGATGACTTCTTCTACGTGGGAGGAAGCCCAAGTACTGCTGACTTGCCAGGCTCACCCGTCAGCAACAACTTCATGGGCTGCCTTAAAGAGGTAAAGTTCACATAATTCCACTGAATACACTGTGACCATTTTAGAATGAATGAGATTTCTAGATCAATGGCTGTGCGTGTCGTCTAATCTATTCTATGAGGTGATAGGTTGTAGCAGAAAGGACTTTGGACTTGGAAGCAGTTGACCTACATGTTGGTCCTGGTTTAAGCTGGTTGCATGACTTCGGATTCACCACTTAAGTATTCTGTGGCTCTGTTTCCCCATCTAACTAATGGAGAATCTTAACCCACAGGTAGATGTGCTTTAAAACTTAAATGAAATAATACAGATATAAGGACTTTGAAATTCCAAAGAACTAGAGGGATGTAAAGTTTGCTTTTGTACTTTTGACTTGGCAAGTAGGGAAACTCTAGCTAAAAGTGGCTCAATTTGTGGCTCTGTGCCTCCTTGTCTAAAATATAACATATGTATTATTTTACCTTTGCCAAGCCTGGTGTTCCCAAGAGTTTCAATATTTGACATGAAGGAAAATTCTCAGAAAGTAACTTTAAGGCTCAGAGGGCTGATTTTTTCTTTCTATTTTCTTTTTTTTTTTTTTCTTCCTTGAAAACACATAGTTGTAGCTGTGAGAAAGCAGTGGGCTTTGCCATTACTCATTTATTACCACTGTAGCTGATGTGTTGAGACCTCTGTCTCAGAGCAAAGGAGCTTCAGTCAAGTGGAAGTTCCATATGTAAGGTCAATCGTTGAGGCAAGACGAATCAGACTTGATTTGGCTAGCTGATGTGTTGAGACCTCTGTCTCAGAGCAAAGGAGCTTCAGTCAAGTGGAAGTTCCATCTGTAAGGTCAATCGTTGAGGCAAGACGAATCAGACTTGATTTGGCAGAGTTCTTTCAGAACACTGTGTCATCTGAGCAGTACACTGCACATTTTGTTTAATCTAAGCTAAGCTTGATTGCCTAACATATCTATACCATTTCCCTGGGGAAATTCCTTGAGAAGCTAACAATGTTCTTCCTTGTAGATAAAAATCCCTTGTGACATCTTATGAGCCTCCTCTCAGGGCATATGTTTTATTCTTATTATGGTTATTTGAAATTTGCTGAGCATCAGTGATATGGAGATGGCATTACACATGCGATTATTCATGTCACTGCATGTGAGCCCCATCGAGAAAGGGATTGTGTCTGTTATGCCTGGCACATAGTAGGTGCATCATAGGTATTTACTGAATGGGTCAATTTATCAAACAATTATTGTGTACCTTTTTATGTGGTGTAACTAAACTCAGCTCTTTACAAGCCATGCTCGAAGACTTGATCACCTAGGAAGGGAGATGAGATCGATAAGTGAATAATTACAGCACGGGACACCATGTGTGGAGTGTCACAGACTAAGTGCTCTAATTGATAGAGAAAACACAAATTTTAGGTGGGAGAAAAACTGATATTTGAGCTGGGTCTTGTTGCAACAAACCACATGCGAATTGAGAGGAAGGGGTGAATAGGAGAGACAAGACAAGGAGGGAAAATCCAGTTACAGCTTTGTGTTATTCTCAGTCTAAAGGACAAATTAAGAGGAGAACCCAAGGAGTACTTTACTCTCTCTGCTGAATGTTACCTATGCTTCTGCTGACTTTAGAGATTCTATCATTATTTCTCATGCAATTATGGTAGGCATAGAGCCCTTCCTCCCTGGGATTTACTCCTATTTGGATAGTATAAAGGCATACACTACTCAATGTTTAAGGAACCCTGAAAGGCTCTTAAGCACTATTAGATCACACTACATTGGAATTACCTTCACATCAGAAAAAGATTGCAACATTCCTGTTACCAAGAATGTGATTAGCAAAGCATGAGGCATTGGATTCCGTGGAGTGCTCATCCGTTTTTGTAGAGCAATGGCACCGAACGTGGAGTTTCTCCTGGGGGGGATTTAGGGGTGGCCTTTAGGACTAATTTTTCCTTACACATGATTATATTGAGCCATCTCTCAATTAGGTATTTTGAGACAACGGACCAATTTCCCAACCACAAATCATCCATCCATTAATCAGGGAAGATACCCCTGAACATTTGGAAACAAGTCTCATAAATACACCAACATGTCTCTGATGACTTCAACCATGTGGAAGCTAAAGTAAAAAATATCTGTACCCACAGTCACCCCCCCCCCCATACACATTTATACTGCCCAGGGTAGAGAGCAGAAAGCTTCAAAAGACTGTCAGAAGTGTCACTTAATAGCTTAAAAGTTAAAAGCAGTACTGAAAAACAGTGTCAATGTTAGAAATAACTATAATTAATGATAAGCAGTATACCCACTTCTTAGCTAGCAGCACAAATCTGCATTTAAATCCAGATGAAGTTAGAAGAAAGAAAGTCCAAAACTCAGGGAAAGGAGGGCCGTAGCTCCTGCCCCATCTCTGCTTTGGACATGCAGCATTACGGTCTTTCTAAGGGACTTGGAGAACTTCTCATTTGTCCTAGTGCTTTGAGTAGAAAACTTTGAATCTAATATAATCCTGGCAAATTCTTTTTTTGCATATAATCATTCCCATTCACTTTTCCGTGGGCAGGTCTGGGAAATTTTCTCTTGTTCTTGGTATTTGTCTTCAACAGATTAGTAAAAAGCAAGAGCTTCCAACTATGCTGGGATTTTTCTCCCTAATAAATCCCACTTACCCACTTTAACTATTTAACCTTAGAAGAGCCATCAATTACTTTACAATTCATTCTTCCCTTCCCTATCTCTCCTTCTGCCTTTTCAAAAAATCTCCTCTTGTCATTAGTGACACTAAATTGCCCTAAGCTGTGCTGGGTACTTTTATTCAAATCAAAGACACGATGAAGGGAACATGGGATTCCTGTTCCATTTCTTTGTGTATGGCACAAAATAGGTTTTATTGTTTGGAACTACAGTTACTTCACACCTAAAAGCTATGTTCTGGCTTCACTCATGAGCAAAAGTGACTGTGGGTTTTACCTGTGTGCATTCCTCCTAATTTGATACCACTGTAAAAACCACAACAAAGAGTGACCCAGTCATCACTGAACTTGCGGTTCTCCACATGCCCTTGTTATCAGGACAGGATTCATGTCCACTTGAGTATCACAACGTCAGCGTCTGTCCTTCTTTATGTTTTGAGTTTTAACAGGTCTGTCTTATTTTTGTTCTTCTCGAGTTCCCAGCTCCTAGAATGGTTCTTGTCACTTAGTGGTGCTCAGTAAGCATGTGCCGAGTGAAATCAGATGTCTGTAAATTAATAAATATCTTTCTTGAATAAGTGCTCTTGGGCACTACTGACCACTTGACATTTTTGGGATGACCGAAGTACAACTTAACGTGGTGTCTTTGTCTGTTTCATGTTACTATAACAGAATACCTGAGACAGTCATTTGTAAAGAAAAGAGGCTTATTTGGCTCCAACTCTGTAGGCTGGGATGTTCCAGGAGCATGGAGCTGGCATTTCCTCAGCCTCCGGTGAGGGCCTCGTGCTGTGTCCCAGCATGGCTTGGTGGAGAAGGGACGGGCAAGCAGGCATGTGCGAAAAAGACCAAACATGAGAAGCAACCTTGCTTTATAGCAACCTGCTATCGTGGTAGCTAATCCATCCCCCTGAGAACTAACCCAGTCTCAAGAGAAAGAGTTAAGCCATTTTAATGACATAATTACCTCTTAAAGACACCACCTCCCAACATGACTTCACCTCAATGTAAGTTTCGATGGGAACGAATCATATTCAAACCATAGGACATGGCAATAGTTGAATCTTTCGAGACCCCCTCCCCCACCCCCAAAGTATCTGAAGATGTGTTATATAAAAAGCCTCAGCAAGGCTAAGAGAAATGGATTGGAACTTCCTCTAAGAAGAATAGGATAGAAAAGGCTTTGGGGGAGGCATCATAGTATGATAAAAAGAATAATGGGTTTAAAATCAGAAACTCTGGTTATGAATATCAGCTTTATCCTTGGCTGTATGGCCTGGTATAAGCCACCAATATTACTTGAGTCTTGATTTCCTAACCTATAACATGGAGATAATAAGACCTCCATGTGTTCTTCTTAAGAACAAACAAGATGATGTACATAAAAGTGAAACCCTCCAGCATTATACAATGGTGTTTTTTTAAAATAATAATTATTATCAAGGATTATTTTATGCATCTTATAAAATAGTTTATGAATATAAATACAAGTGTGAGTATTTTCTAGCACATGAATATCTCTATATTTTTCATATTAGCAAATTACTGTCAGGGAAGATTGTTTTATTCTGAGATTTACCCTACTAAAATTTTTTTACATTTGGTGAAAATTTTATATTTCCCACCCACCCTCAGTTATTACCTTGTTCATTGCTTTTGGTCATTCATTTGCACTGTCAATCTTCCCTTATTAGAATGTGAGCTTTCTGAGGACAAAGGTCTTAGCTGTTCACAGGTGATTCCCCAGTACCTAGAACAGTCCCTGGCATTAAAAAAAATGCACTCAATAAGTATGTCTGTAATAAATAAATAAATGAATGAGCTAACCTCATGGAGTTCTAAGGTCTTAGCTGTTCACAGGTGATTCCCCAGTACCTAGAACAGTCCCTGGCATTAAAAAAATGCACTCAATAAGTATGTCTGTAATAAATAAATAAATGAATGAGCTAACCTCATGGAGTTCTAAAATCTGGTGGAGTTTAGATCAACAATGTCTTAGTTCAGGCTGCCATAACAAAGCACCATAGACCATAAATAACAGAAATTTATTTCTCACACTTCTGGAGTCTGGAAGTCCAAGTTCAAGGTGCCAGCATGATTGGGTTTTGGTGAGGGCCCTCTTCTGGGTTGCACACTGCTGTCTTGTCACTATATGTTCACATGGCAGAAAGAGGGCAAGAGCTCTCTGGGGTCCCTATCATAAGGACACTAATCTACCCTCATGACCTAAGTACCTTCCAGAGGCCCCATCTCTAAATACCATCACATTAGGTTAGGGTTTCAACATATGAACTTTAGTGGGGTACGAACATTCAGTTCATAATAACTGATATGTACTGAAAACCTATGATATTCCAAGGGTGAATGCTAAGATAGATAGATGAGTCAAACACGGGTCCTGTTTCAGAGGATATCACACTTAGTGGGGGAAGACAGATACACACATGTACTTTTAATAAAGGGCAATTAAAGCATGCAATAAGGCATTTTCAGTTGCAGTGTCCTGGGGTTCAGGGAAGGATCCATGGAGGAAGTAAGGCCCCAGGTGAAGCAGCTTGAAGATGAATAGAAGGGAGCAGGGAAGCATGGAGGTGGGGTGCTCCAGATTGATGAGGCAGAGTGAGTGAAGGCACTGAGGTAGGGTACAGCCTGCTGTCTGGGTGAGGAACTTACAAACAATTTGCTAATTTAAGGACCCATAATATTGGAATAGGAGTTCTAGGGACGTAGCTGCAAAGTTAGGTTGGGACCAGGTCATAGAGGGATTTATTTCATGCTATACCCTTGGACTTTATTCTCTAGGTAATGGGGAGCCATTAAATGATCTTAAGCAGCAGAACAATATGGTCAGATTGTCATCTTGTCCATCAGGCCTTAATTCCTTGAGGACTGAAGTTAGTCCATTTACTATTTCACCCAATGTGTATGTTTTGTCCTAGCAAGTTGAAGAGCAGGGATGGGAAGGGTGGTCCATCAGCTTCAGCACTGGACCGGGAGAGTGCCCCTCTGAATCTTAACATTTCTACAGAAAAGTGCTTCCTTCTGATTCCCATTTCAGTTTCCAACAACTCTCCTTGTCAGGACATACATTTCTTCTTTCCTCTGTCCTTGGCATCACTTTTGTTGGATGAAGCACACTGTAGCAGACGAAAGCCAAGCAAGACTGAGTTACACAGACAGTGTCCCATCCAACTGACCAGGACCAGGGGACATACTCAAGCCCATCACGATATCCTCCTGTGTGTAGGACCTTCTGTGTTGTTTGGTTTGGTTCTCTCCCATCTGCTGCTTCTCCCCAGTGCATCGGTGCCTCCATTGGCCCCCTCAAGGGCTGCTGAGACCTCTGGGACAGACTGGCCTGTATCACCTTTCTTTTCTCATGGCATCTGTCATGGGGAGGAAGGAAAAGTGGTAGAATGGGGAGAATGGAACACATATTTAAAGGAAAAAGGATTGAGGACAACATCATTGTGCACATTACATTACGCATCCCTTTGTGATTATTAGCCATTTAAAACCGAATGGGGTTTTGCAGCCAGTGATAGTTTCTGAACAAATGATTAATGGTTTAATCCATAATAACTTTACATTTTATAGAACTCTGATAGGAGTCCACATCTGGTGAGCCAAGCTATTTAAGGCTATGTTAATTCTGTTAATTGCTATACGTTTATTCAAATTGTTGGCACCTGCGGGCTTTGGAATAATGTGTTGGTTGTTGCCTTTTTTTTTAAATATACTCATTTTATTTTATCATCTCTCATTGTCTTTTGCTGCTGTTTTTTATGCTATTACTTAATTTCTCTTCTGGTTTTTCTTTTGCATTGTCCTCTTGCTTTTTTACTCACCATCCACCCCCCACCCAGTCTCTTTTTCTCTAATTCTTTGCTTCCTGAGCTCTTGTTTTGGTATCCTTCTGGATTTTTCAGGTGGTGATAATGCCTTCGTCCATGAGCAGGTAAATTTAGATAATGGCGTTGGGCCTAAAAGTTCCCTTTTCCCTAGCATTAAGAATAGTGTACAGCCCCAAGGTTATTGAAGACCATGTGAGGGGTTTTGAGTCAGCATGGGAGATGGGAGAGGAGATGAGATTAGAAGCACAAGCCCAGGGTTTGAGTCTTGCCTAGACTCACTCCTTACCAGCTGCATGACTTCTAGGAAGCCGCTTGACTACTCACTGCTCTGAGCCTCATTTTTCATCTGTAAAGAATGATAATAATATTTACTTCAAGCATTTTATGTAGGGAACAAATGGGTTTAAAAAATTGAGGTGTGTTTTAAAATATAAAACACTATACAAATGTTAATAAAGCTATTATTTATGTTATTAATTCAAACAAAATCAATTAGTTCTGGCCAAAGAATCACTTACTGCTCTTTGCTGTTTCTGCAATTTAAAAACTGCAGAGGTTAGGAAAGTCCAATAAAAAGACCTGAGTTGGAATTTAGATACCAGGTCCAGTTCTAACGTTGATTAGAAAACTATACAACCTCTCTGGATATCTATGTCTTGAACTATACAATAAAGACAGTAATCACTGCCAATCCAAATATACACTACTGTGGAGACCTTCTTGCAAATGTAGTGTAGAAATACAAATTATTGCTCATTAGACTTTGGGATAGCAAGGTAGGTGTTCTTCCCCTTCTGCTAGGAAGATGTGCAGAAAAACACTCTGTGGGCTTGGAGATGATAATGTCTTGAAAGAATGAAAGAACCAACACAATAAGGAGACCAACGGGACAAGATTTGAACAAGATAAGAGGAAGTGAAAACATGAATCAGAGGTTGGGGAATGGGGATGTGGGAGAAGAAGAAAGAAAAAAGAGAAACTACATCTCAGGAACAAACTGTTGGGCTGTTATGGGCTGAATTGTGTCTCTACCAAATTCATATGTTGAAATTCTAACCCTTAGTATGTGACTATTTGGAGATAGCCTTTAAAGAGGTAATTAAGGTAAAATGAAATCATAGGGGTGGGCATGATCCAATATGACTAGTGTCCTTAGAAGAGGAGGACAGATTAGGACATAGAAACACACAGAGGGAAGATGATGTGAAAACAGAGGGGGAAGACAGTGTCTACGAGCCAAAGATAGAAGCATCAGAATAAACCAACCTGGTGGACACCTTCATCTTGGGCTTCTAGCCTCTGGAGTGTGAGAAAATAAATTTCTGAGGCTTAAGCCATACAGTCTATGATCTTTTGTTACAGCAGCTCTAGTAAATACATGGGTTGACTATTAAAAAATTACTATTTTTGTGAGTTAAAAAAAGGTCAAAATTGGCAATGTCACGTGATGCAATTTAAGCATACAATTTTTGTAAAGAGGATAAATTGGATCTCCTGGGAAAGAGATTACTTTCTGGATTATAAGGAACTGCACCGGGCAGGAGAAAACAAGGTGGGAGGGGATGTGTGTGTGTGTGTGTGTGTGAGAGAGAGAGAGATAGAGAAAGAGAGAGAGAGAGAGAGAGAGAGAGATGGCACTCTGTGGCACAGAGGAAAAGGGAACAAAACTCTGAGCCACTGGAGATCTGTGATGCATGTGAGGCTTATTTTACAAGGGGAGGGACCGGGCGTGAGCACTTAGCCGAGGGTGGCTGTGGTAAAGTGGTATGGACCTACAGAATAGTACAGTAGCAGGAGCTCTGGAGTCTCATAGATATTCGGCATCGCATTGCTGTGACAAACAGAAAGAGGTTCTTCAGTTAATGCCAAAATAAAATATTAAAAAAGGGTTTTCTGCTTATAGTTGATGGGTTTTTGATGGAGAAGGAGATACAGTAAGTTTTTTTGTTTGTTTGTTTCACAGCCCGGTATCCATTCTCCATTCTTTTGATAAAGTTTTCTTGATTTTTATTCACCCTCATTCTCAGTCCAATGATTCAGTGACACTGGAGCTAGAGTTCCTGGCTACAACGCCCAGCTCTACTCCTGCTAGCTGTGTGACGCTGAGCAAGTTACCTAACCCTCTCTGTGCCTCATTTTGCT
This sequence comes from Galeopterus variegatus, assembly GCF_000696425.1. Taxonomy (NCBI): domain Eukaryota; kingdom Metazoa; phylum Chordata; class Mammalia; order Dermoptera; family Cynocephalidae; genus Galeopterus; species Galeopterus variegatus. The sequence goes on along the minus strand of NW_007728618.1, from coordinate 266,644 downwards.
TATTTATTAAATGAGTGCAATAATTATACCTACTTCATAGGGTTGCTGTATTAATTGAAATAATGCATGTAAAATGCTTATAGCAATGCTCAACATGTAGCAAATGCTCAGCAAATTTTATTTTTAATTATCATCATCATCTTCATCACTATGAGCTAGTATGATTACTGGGAGTGCTCCATTCAGTTCTGAATGATAAGCTTTTAAAATGTTAACTAACTGATGGACTAGAACATGTTTAGAGCTGAGCTCTGACAGAGATAAAGGCACTCAAAATTCTGAAATAAAAAGGGTTAACTGACAGATCCAAGGTTGTTTAACCTGAGAAAGAAAAGATAGATCTCAGGGGTTGGGAATTGTCTTCATATATGAAGGGCTGTCCTATGCAAGTGGGATTAAATGTGGCTCATATATCATCAGGAAGAACTAAGGCTAAGGAGTGAAGGCTGTGTCTTTAACCTAAGGAAGAACTTTCAATGAGAGCTGTCTAAAGCTTCCTTCAAAGTAACGAGTTCTCTGACACTCAAAGCATCCAAAAAGAGAGTAGGCGAACACTTTACTGAGGTTATAGAGGGGATTCTAGCATCAAATGAGCCGACAGTCTTGTTTTTACAGATTCCTTCCAAATATGTAGATTCTATAGCTGTATAGTGAATGACTATCTGAAAAGAAACAATGATGCTGATTGATTAGACCAGGTTCATTGTGTTGAAGACGTTCCTCATTAATCTCCAAATCAATTGACTATAAAGGTCCCATGGAGACTCATTGGGTTGCCCTCATGGAAGGAATTGGGGTTCCCAGGCAATGCTATCACCCATTTGCCACTTGTAATTATTTCTCTTTCCTCAATCCTTCAATGGCACCATCTCCAAACCATTGCAAACACAGTAATTATAATCATAACAGCAACAGTAAAACTAACCAGTATTGAGCACTTAACAATGTGGACGTATGTACATGTGGAGTGTGTGTACATGGTGCTAAGTACTTCATGTGTATTCCCTAGTTTAATTCTCATAAAAAACTTATAAGATGAATTCTGTTATCATTACTAATTTGAATTTAAAAAGAGTATCTTACCCATTCCCACGGCTCTGAGTGTTGGAGTTGGGATGTGAGTTCTGCCACCACTGTGATTCCTGCCACCATTTCTGCCAACTCAGTCATAAGACTTGGTGATGAAGGAAAGGAAATAAGCTCCTCAGGAAAAGATTGGTGATTCTGTGGCTAAACCCACTCTAGGGAGGGAATGGTCTCTCACTACCATCTAGAGGCTCCACTTCATAGGAAAGGTCATTTAATCAGGCAAAAATGTCCTGCTTGGAGACTAGATACAATTACCTATTTCTTTCACTTTGCCATTGATTGTTCTGAGAGGAGGGAAGTTTTTGCTTGATTTCCCACTTTGACTGGGCAGATTGATATTGCTCAACCTGTTAATGGAGGAATGATTTTCATTATGTGGTCTGAGAGGGAAGTTGTTGCTTGACATAAATGCTGAGCTGTGGAATACTTCTGTCTTGAGATGTGTAGCACATCTCTACTTTTGTTCAGCCCAGTATTTTCTTTAAAGTTGGGACTATTTGCCTTAGATGGCCTCAGAAAGCCAGAATAAAGAGTAGCTACTTTTTAGACTTATGAATTTTCAGTCTGATGTGGGAGTCTCTTATTGAACTTTCAATTTTTTTCTCTTCAGGATAAATTCAGTGGAACTCATTGCTTTCTATAAATGTCACTTATTTACAGCAAATGTAATCTACCACAGCATTCCCACTGAGACAAAATCTCTTGTGTCTTCCAGTGCCTCAAAGATTTTAAAAAACAAAACAAAACAAAAAAATCTAGTCCTTATACACATACACCTACAGGGATAAAGCAATCATTGAGCTAATTAATTAGCTAACATATTCTAAAATGGTTTTGCAAACGCAGAAACAACTATTCCATTCCTGTTATGCTGTTTCTGTAACCTTGTATTCTGCCCCCATGTGGACAGTGTGACAGGACTAGTTTCAGCATAGATTTCAAGAGAGATGGAAGAACGAATTTATGCAGCATAGGGCAGCAATACTGCACACAAATTATCTATCAGTAAAATTCTCCCCCTTCCCTCTTTCTCAGCCTGCCTCTCACCAGCTGATATCGGCAGATGGTCTATCTGACACTTCATGGAGAAATGGAAACTGAAGCTTAGGCTTACTGACTTTCTTTCCTTGCACCTTTAGACTTACCTGCGAAGATCCTTATTGTGACCTTCTTTATTTTTGTCTCACAGGATGAACTCTTCTCCTCTGAGTGTCAATAGTACCTTCTTTTGAGATTTAGCCCCTTTGAGGACTCCTTCTATTTTGAGTTAGCTTCAATCTTCGCTCCACCTTTGCTCTATCTCCTCAGTGAGAGACATGCTCAAAATCACTTCCTTGGTCCTGTTTGCTGTTCAGTTTACACCTTAGCTCAGTCCTTGCTTTCAGTGAAGGACTTCTTGGGAGAGTTGTGTACACTTCCTATCTTCTCTACCCCATGGTTACTCCTTAACCCTCTATATTTGTGTTCTAAACTCTGAACTGTAGTATTCTCAGCACTTTATTACAATTTTCTAGTTTTACCTTGCTTAAGTTAGTTTCTTATATGATCTCCTGGCCCTCAGTTCATAACCTCATCACGTTGGAGTTTAGTGATCTGTGTTCATATATTTCCCAAATAGACTGAGCTTCTAGAAGACAGGAATAGGAGGTTTTTTTAGATTGACTAGTCCCTTTAGAATTAAACATAGGTCCTGGCACACGAAAAAAATATTCTTTAATAAATTAATGAGTATTGGTGAACATCAGGGATAAAATGATTGCTCCAAAGTTCCAATTTCTGCTTAAATTTCATTTCCTCAACAGCACGTCAGTCATTCACTTATTCATGAATGCAGTTAATATCTATGGGATGCCTACACTGTCATAAGATCTGTTCTATGTGTAAGAGTATGTGGTGAATGACACCATATGTAAGGTCCTTGAGCATATGGAATTCACATTATAGTTGAAGGAGACAAATAGTAAAAGCAGAAAGACACTTTTTACTGATTAAAATAGTTTCAGATAATGGTAAGTGGTATGGAGAAAATAAAAGGGGATAATGAGATAGTAGGCAGGTCTCCATCACATCGAATGGTCAGGGAAGGGCTGTCTGAGGAGGAGACCTAAGACAAAAGAAGGAGTTATTTACACAGACACCTGGGGAGAGGCCACTCCAATCAGAGGAAGCTACCAGGACAAAAAGGACCCAAAGTAAGAGAAAACTTGGCATGTTCCAGAAACGTCAAGGAGACCATTGTGGCTGTGGCTAAGCCAAAGAGGTCGTGAGAGGAGCAAAATGTCTGTGACTAGATATGCTGCTTTCTAGAAAGATTTAAGCTAAGCAGTGTCAGCTTATCCAGCTTATTTCTACCTCAGAGTCTTCGTCTTCCTGTTTATCCCATATCTATGTTGATTTTCTCTGTTTTATCCTGGAGAGCAAGGTGTTCCTCTATGTTTATGAGCTCACCTGTTACCTGTGCCCAGCATCTCCTACTCTCCCTCTCTTTAATTATCCTCAGTCTCTCTTGCAGTATATGTATACACACACACACATATATATGTGTACACACACACACACACACATACACACTTATATTATTCTTTAATTGTTGTAAAGAACCCATCACATGAAGTCTACCTTCTAAAATTTTTAAGTGTACAATACAGTACTGTTCACTGTATGTACCTTGTTGTACACAGATCTCTAGAACTTTTCCTTTGTGCCTTTGGCCTTTGCCTATTTACTTTTTCTTCACAGGCGACAAATATGCACTAGTCTACTCTATCCTTGCATGAAACCCCTCTGTTGACCTTTACCTTCTTGAAATCAGGAAGAGGAAGAATGCCTCCTTCCAGGAGATGGTAGGCAAAGAGGCAAAACAAAATATTTGTGAGGTTTGAGAAAGGAAAGATGAGAAAACTCAGACAGGATGATTCATATCCTTTCTAGAAGAGTGGTGGAGCAGTGTGCTAAGTGTGAGAACAGAGGCGTGGTTATGTATGAGTTGGTAGGAGTAGAACAGCCAAGGGGCCGAGCCCGTGGCGCACTTGGGAGATTGCGGCGCTGGGAGCGCAGCAGCACTCCCGCCGCGGGTTTGGATCCTATATACCCCCCCCCCCCCCGGGGGCCCCCCCCCCCCCCTCACTGGCTGAGCGTGGTGCAGCCGGTCTCAAAAAGGACAAAAAAAAAAAAAAAAAAAAAAAAAAAAGAACAGCCAATACTGTCGTCACCATCTTCCTCTTCTCCCTCATCTAATCAATCACAAAATCCCATTGGCAATTCCTTTGTTACATTTCTTACTCATTTCTACCTTCTCCTTCCTGGACCCTTCGCTCCTGCTGCCCCAAACCCCTCCTGTTGTGGCACCATAGTGAGCCTTTCTGACTCCATTCTCTCTGCCTTTCTCTCTGTTCTGCATCTGCCCCACATTGCTCTTTGTGCTACTCTTTGGAAACATCCAGTGCCCACCAGAGCGTGTCTTCAACCTCCCACTCAAGTAGTTTGGCTTCAACTTTGCTGCCACCTCCTCATGGTTTCTTCCTATATTTAACCAGAGTCACTGTTCCATATTATTCTACATAGATGATTTGAGTTCTTGCTTCTAAAACTTGTTTATTTGGTTCTCTTAGCCAAGAATTTCTCTCCTCCTCTCTTCTGACTGACACTTTTCTTCCAGGACCTATCTCATGGCCACTTGCTTGACTGATCACTGGGTTCACAGTGGTCCTTTTTCACTGCTGAATTTCAAGCAAACTTATATAATACAGTGTGTGTGAGCTCAGACTTTGGAGGCAGATGGTCAGGTTCAAATTTTGGTTTTGCCACTTACTACCTATGTGCCTTGGACACATTAACTAGCTTCTCTGAAACTCAGTTTCTTCATCTATAAGATGGGTATTTTAATAGTACCTACATCACAGAATTTTTATGAGGGTCAAATGAGATGATATAATAAAACCTTTAGCTGAGTCTGATACATGGTGAATGCTCATTGAATATTAGTGATTATTGTCATTCATTTGGTCCTCATAATGCCCTAAGCTTTTCTGGCATGCATATAATCCCTTTGAAGACAGAGAATTTTTGTAGTTTCAGCAATGCCATATATATTATAGGTTTTATTAAAGAAAGTGGAAAATAATTTATATCTCTCAAATAAATTTCTTGATTGACTGTAAGAAAGTTGCTGTTTCTCCATATTACATTTTGACTGCAATTGAAATGATCCCATCTGCCAAATGAAAATAATTTCTTCTTTATGGAATAGTAAAAAAAAAAAAAAAATCTCACTCAGGGATAAATGAAATGTATGTGCATATATGGAATATAAATGCAGTGATTTCATATTTTAAAAATTCCTGGCAATCAAATAGGGCTGTGATGAAAATTATCTTTCGTAGCATAACTTTTCTTCATAGATATTAATGTAACAGTTCTGATGGGTGATGTTTAAAATGCTAAAGGAAACAAAACTTAGCTGTAAAATTGGGTATTAGCTCGATAAATACCAATCTCCCATTCAAGTCTAAAATTCTTATGAAGTTTAAATTGCTTTGAAATATCTTATGATCCTCCAATTACCTTTAAATGATTGATTTAATGAGCTTCTGTTAAGTTCTAGGCATGGTGTTTGGAATGCAGAGAGAACTGGATACAGTTTCTTATAGTTCAGGAGTTGGCAACTTTTTCTGTAAAGGATCAGGTTAGTGGTTTTTAATTGGGGACAATTTTAGCCCCAGGGAATATTTGATATTTTGGAGACTCTTTTGGTTGTTAAAACTGGGGTGGAGGAGGTAGTTGGAGGGTAGTAAAGAGATAGTGAAGGGAACAGGGTGGGAAGCACTACTTGCATCTGGTGGGTATGGGCCAAGAATGTTGATATATGTTCTACAATGTACACGTCAGCCCCTCCATGCAAAAGAATTATCCAACCCCAAATATCAATAGTGCTGAGGCTGAGAAACTGAACCAGAGAGTAAATGGTTTTGGTTGTGTAGGCCATATGGTCTCTATCACAACTACCAAACTCTGCCATTTGTGGCATGCAAGCAGCCAAATATGTAAACAAATGGATGTATCTCTATTCCAATAAAACTGTACTTACAAGAGCAGGAAGTGAGCTGATTTTGGCTCCAGGGGAGTGTTTTCTGACTCTTGCACTAGTTGATAAGACAAACAAAACCTGATAATTCTAATTAATATACTAAGCTATGTATACATCAAAGTTGTCACAAGTTTACACTGAAACCCCAAATATGGGAACTTAGCCTGATCTGAGATGTTTAGAGATAGTTTCCTAAAGGAGAAAGAACAGGAATAGATTTTTTTTTTTTGGAAGAGTTAAGAGTTCAGCAAAAGCAGCATTTCCAGAGAGAGAAAATAGCATGAGCAAAGACACAAAACGTGAAATAGCACGGTGAGTGTGGAACTGATAATAAGAATAAAGGAAGTAGGAGGCAGTGATGGTGTAGCAGTAGAAACAGTAACAGCAGCTAACATTTATCCAGTAAATCAGGTAAAAAAGCACATTAAAAGGAAGAACAATGTATTAAAAAAATCCTGGGAGTAACTAATATTTAAAAGAAGAGCATACTTAAAAGAAAAATTTAGAGAGGTGGGAAGAGAACCAGAGAAATTGGTATCATGGAAGCCAAGAAGGTAGGAAGTTTCCAGGTGGGGGGGTGTAGGCAGCAGGTTCAAAGACAGGAGCAGTAAGTTGAGAACTGACAGTGCTTTTGTAGCCAAGAATTCAGAGGTCATGGGTAATCATTTTGTTTTGCTTTTGAATCAGAGAGACTTAATTACTTTGAAATTCAAAGACAAAAAGCCAGTAGAAGTGGGAAAGCTAAAGACACGAGAAACATTAATGTTGAAACAATATCCCAGGGGATAATTCCAAATACATTTTCTTATGTATTCATTAAATAAAGAATATATGAGATCTTGCTAAGAAATATTTTAGAGGCTTACTTTGAGTTCTCTAAAATTTTAGAAATACATTTCTTTATGCAATATTTTTATAATGTGTGTTTTACATTTGTATTCTCCTTTCTCCTAATTGATTAGCTCTATCATTAGATTTACTGATGTTGTGAGTGTGAAGGTTTCAGCATCTATTTTTCATAATACAGTTTAAAAGTCACAGTTGCAGAACGATAAAGCTTTGGGGATGTATTCATGTTTTTAGCAAATGGAACACAAACCTCATAGATTAGTTACTTTAAGACACCAAAGAATATCTAAAAGACAATGTCAATTTAGTTGAGTTCAATTCAATTAAAGGCATTTGTTGAATGTCATGCATTTTTAACACTGATATGACAGGATTTTTTTTCCTTTCAAAACAGCTTGCTATCTTATCTGTTTTGTGTGTTTATTGCACAAAGGATTTACAGCAGTTAAAGATATAAGGGTAAGAAAAAAATGTACATAAACAAAGCACTTGAAGAATCTAATCTTGAGGATATATTACAAAATGCTATTATCACATGACAGAATCAGTGGTACAAAGCAATTTGTACTAAAGACTTTCAGGAAGGGAGAGACCAGGATGAACTGGAATATTGTGAACATCTCCATCTACCATCTATGCTTAAATGGTATTCCTCCCTAGAGGAGAACTCGTCTAAATTACTCTTAGAAAATGAATGCAAGTGATGAAGAACCAAGGGGTTATTAAAGACATCAAAATATTGTTGGCTCCTTGAAGACAGACTGTGTCACTTTGTATCCCCAGGATCAAGCACCATGCTACCATGTATTAAGTACACTCAGTCAATTGATTACTTTTAGCCATTGGATTACTGCAGCGAAGGCAGGTTGGACCATGTGCTTTGTGGATGCTCTCCAATTAATGTTTCCAATGAGAAAGAGAATCATGATCCAAGAGAGAGTGAGTTGTGAGAAATGTCACCTATAGAGGATTGGGAGTGTAAAGATTCTTGAAAGAGAAGAGAAGACTAAGTGTTGGATGCACTATTAATAGGAGGTGGCCATACCCACGGGGTTCTTCCCTCTAGCCTAATAGTACTGATTTGTAAAAACATGCTTTCTATGTGAATGAATGAGTCAATTTTGGTTTAAAATGGACAAACAAACAAAAGAGAGTAGTTAATACTTCTACCATTGCAGTATCTTACAAAAGAAACTTAAAGTGATGAGAAAGCTTGTATGAAAAAAATAAAGTGAAATCTATAAAACCAGTTTTCTAAGGATTTATCACACTAGAAGTTTCATGGAAATACCATTGAGAATGACTACTCTGTGGATTTTGCTAGCTTTTAATCCCTATAGGCAAAAAGGCATTTCTGAAGGAGATTTGAAAATTGTGGAGTCTGATAACACTGATACTTGTTAGGTTTTTCACTAATGAATAGCTTATTGGTAAATGTGCTCAGTGGTTAATTACCACATTAGGTCATACTGGCATAAAGCATAGTAGAATGCCCATTCCCTTTATGCAAATTTGGATTTACTCCAGGTTAAACCTGTTTCCTGAAATCTAAGTCACCTGTCAAAAATCAACAGACCCAGGTACTAGCCATGCTGGGATTGGCAGTGACAAAAGACCCCATGAGTGGAGGGAATGAATGAAGCCTGGGTGGGTGAGACTCACTCTTTACAATGTCTCACAAAGGCTGGTGGAGCTAACTGTGTGGCAGAGGATGTATGGTGCTTTTGTTTCGTTTTGATTTTGTCTCATTTTACAGGACAGAAAGGCAGTTCAAGCTACTATTGAAACCAATGGGTGTCATCCATGAGGTGGCATAGACACTTGAAGGTTATAGGATTCAGATGGAGCTGAATGTGGTTCCAAGAGACATGGGAATTTAGGAATGTGGGTGCTAAGAGAAATCCAGATTCTCAGGTGTCTTAGTTTGGGCTGCTTTAAAAGAATACCATAGACTGGGTAGATTAAACAACAAATGCTTATTTGTCTTGGTCCTAGAAGGTGAAAAGTCCAATATCAAAGCATTGGCAGATCTGGCATCTGGTGAGGGCACACTTCTTTGCAGAAGGCCTTCTTGTATCCTCCCATGGTGGAGAGCAGAGATCACATCTCTCAGGTCTGTTCTCATAAGGGCAGTAATCCCATTCATGAGGGCTCTACACTCATGATCTACTTACCACCCAAAGGTCCCACCTCCAAATACTATCACATTGGGGGTTAGGACTTCAATATACAAATTTTGTGGCACAAACATTTAGTCTATAGCACGCAGGAAGGCTTGTCATGGCCCAATCTAAGCAAACTGAAAAAAAGTTCACAGTTGCCTCAAGTATTTTGAGGGGAGTGGACCGTAAGGCAATGGTTGATTATCCAAGACAATCATTCAAAAACCCACGCCTGTAGTGGGCTTGTGTGATAGGGCAGAAATAGCAGCCTTCCAGTGGCCACATGGGAGCCTGTAGCTCATCAGTGCCCTCTGGGTTTGCAGTCCTAACCCCATGTTCCTACCAGAAACCGGGGCAAAGGCAGCTCTTGGGCCTCTTGTCTTTGTCAAGACTGGCTCAGAAAGGAGGGTATTCAGGGCCCTCCAGGGTTTCTCAAATTGAATTCTGTTGACTTGAGCTTAAAAGAAGGCATGAGCTGGCCTGACATAGTCAAAGCCTCTTTCAAATCTATTTGCTTATAAAGGGAGGTTGGTGTTTGGTGTTTAGGGACTTCCAATACATTTCTAGGCACTGACTGATTTTCTGCAAACAATGGGGAACTTTCTGAAGACCTGGAGCTCTGGCTAATGCACCCTAGTCCAAGCACATTGAGATCCACAATAAAAATGAGGCCTTCAGCAGAGTAACGATAGGAAAATCACTACTTCAGTTGTCTCTTTAAATGAATCACTGGTGATCATAAAAGAAAATAGACTTCCATGCCTAGGGCACGTGTCCAGGTTATTCTGACTGGGAACGACATCTCTCACCACACTGTTAGTGTTTATGTGGCTGGGAAAGTAAGTTGTGGCTTCAGCGCTGATCCATTAGCAGTGAGTGTGGTGGATGAAAGTTCTTTAATTGGTCCCAGGGTAAAAACAACCCAGTATTTATAGACTATTAGGGGAGCAGGGTTTGGGGAGGTAGGTGACTTGCCAGACCTACAACATTGACTTTTATGTCTTCCAGATCACATTAAAATATTTTACTTGAATCAGGATAAAAGTAGTCTTTCTGTACCACCCTAAATCCAGCGTCCTGATTGGAAGCATCCACAGAAAGCATCTCTCAATCTTCATAATTTTCCATTACAAAAGAGGAGCAAGGCTTTCTATATTCAAGAACAGGACAAACTGTTTTAGATGTCAGATGTAGTCCAAGAATGATTGAGTCCAAGAAGCAGCATAAGGGTAGCAGCGTGTTCCCCACACAGCAGGTACACAGGGTAGAATAATGAACGATGAGGGTGGCAGTCAAGTCGGTGGCATGAGGCTCAGAAGAAGCATTTATTTATTATACGGAATGTGTCGAATCAAATGCAGCTTTGAAGCTGTCTCTGGTCTCCTTGTCCCATGAACTAATCTAAGGCCCAGATGAGAAGCAGACTTGAGAGGACTTCTTTTCCTTGCATCTCACCTTCTTGACCACTTGGCCTTCTAGGTGCTGGAGGCAGGAGAGAATCTCCCACATGAGAATCAGTCCCAGCATCATGTTATAGCAACCAAAGTATGGGAGAGAAGGAATAAAGGGACAAGAAGAATCTAAAAGTCCCTAAATACAAAGAAAAGCCACAGAGACAGTTCTCCTGAGAGCCCATTATACTTGTATAGAAAGGAGTCAAAGAAAGAGAGAGCCAAACATGGAGATCCACGAGACTCACCGGTCCCATTCTTTTCCATTTATTGTATCTTTATTCCTCTAAAAGCTTTCAGCACTTCTAGAGTAGCTCCATTGCATCCTTCATGAGTTCATTTTGCCCTAGACAAATTTTAAAGCTTGAGGATAGTGTGAGAAGAGAAGGTTTGAGCTACTTCTGGGGAAATTATAGCAGCCAACAAGTTTTATTATCATGCCAGTTCAGATAGATGGGTAGTGTTCAGAAAGATCCTGGTGTTACAGGAAACAACTACTGTATCCTGACATTGCTTTCCATTCTATGTTTTAAAATTTGACTATATGTGATTATGTCCTTAATGCATATATACTATACTTTGAGTGTTTAAAGTTTATATAAATGGTATCATACTGTACATGTGAGGGTATTTGAAAAAGTTCATGGAAAGATTTGTATTACCTTTGAATTCTGTTTTTCCACGACCTTTTTGTAGTACCCTCATATCCTTGTACAATTTATTTTGTTAACATAATGTATTCACGATTTACGTATGTTGATTCAAGTAGATTTTATTCATTCTTATTAACTGTTATTCAGTGTTCCATACTTTGTTTCACTTATTCTTGCCCCTGCTAGTGTGGGTAGACATTGACATTGTTTCCAGTTTTCAATACTACAGTTAAAGCTGTAGTGAACAACTCTGTATGTTGTATGTTTTTATCCACATTTGTGCCAGAGTTTATCTAGGACATATATGTAGAAGTGTGATTGCCTACTGGGTCATAAGCTGGGTGTATTTTTAACTTTACTAGATATTGTCAAATTGCTCTCCAAAGTGGTGTACAAATTTACACTCCCACCAGCAGTATATAAATATTCCTGCTTCCTCACATGCTTGGCAATTTTTAATATTATCAGTAAACCAGATGCTATAGTATAAACCAACTCAATATAGTGTAAACTAGACATACCTTGTCAAACATATGTCTAAAATCCTCTCCCATTTTAACTTCCTTGTTCCTATTGAGAATCAACATACCTTAAGGGTGCATAAATTGCACATTTCCTATTCTTTTCTTATTTTACTAAGCCCTGGTGAGAGGCCTCCCATTCACGTGTCAGTTTGCAGCTGGTCTCTTCTTTATCAGCAGCAACTTGCTGTCTTTCCCCTTAAAACTGCTGTAGTTCTCTTAATCCTTATATAATTTTGTTACCCTAGCCTCAATATCTCACATGCACTATCCTTCAAATATGTCAGGGTTTGTGAGAAGACCACAGGGCTGTACTCTCATTCAGAAGATAAAGCAAATCTCAGCTATATCCTCAAAACAGCTATGATCACTGTGGCCACTGAAAGTAAGGCACCAAAGCTTATGAAAAGCTGCTTTTATAGAGAAAAAACTGTCCCCCAAATATATCCATTGTCTACCCACTTTAGGCTCCCCCCTTTTGGGGTGCTGATGGGTATTTATAACATACTTGTGTTTTCCCTAGAGTTTAAAATGTGTGATTAACACTTGAGACCAACAATTCCTGTTATGGAAAAATTATAAAGTTTTTTCTCGTAGTCTTTGTGAACCATATAGTTGACATGCTCTATCATTGCTGTTAGTATGGACCCTTTTGTGTGTAAGTTTTTTTCTTACATTTTTCTACAATAGTTAAACAAAATATTTATTTTGGTTGTTATATAGTAATAAAAACATGCTACATTGTGCAGCTTAGCCTGAAGGCCCAACTGTGCAACAGACAAATACCCTGCCCTTAGTTGATTAATTCATTTCAATTTGATGAATTAATTTTAATACCATGCCAATGTGTAAAATACTACTACCTTTTCAAGATAAGTACATCGAGATTTTTCTGCCAAGAGTGGCATCAGTTTTGCTTCTTTGTGAGTGGGAAGAGAAGTTAGATGATACAATGACCTTATAGAAAAGTAGTTTAACACGTATGGAAACTTTGAACTCATTGAATGATTGGGTTAAATAAGCTTCTGAGCATTCACTGATTAATTTATCAAATACCTATGTGTTAAACACTTTTATATGCCAGGTACTGTGCTTAGTGTTAGAGATAAAATGATCATCATCAAGTAGAAGTTATCACTTTTCTAGCTCAGATCTTTACAGGTGAGGTGAGTCTCTTGAAGATGGCATAGAGTTCGGTCCAGTTTTTTTTCCAATCCATCATTCTGTGTCTTTTGACTGGGGAGTTTAATCCATTTACATTTAGGGTAGTAATTGAGAGATATTGCTGTACTCTTAGCATTTTATTGCTTTTTGTTGAGGTGTTTTATTTTTTTATTTTATTTTTTAAATTTTTTTGTCTTTTTTCAAGACTGGCCACACTGCGCTCAGCCAGTGAGTGGTGACCGGCCATCCCCATATAGGATCCGAACCCGCGGCGGGAGCGCCGCTGCGCTCCCAGCGCCACACTCTCCCAAGTGCGCCACGGGCTCGGCCCTGTTGAGGTGTTTTACATATTTTTGTTTCTTTCTTCTCCTTTTATTGTTCATCTTCATTGTTTTTGTTTTTCTTGAGGCAGTAAGATTTAGTTTCTTTTTTCTTTCTCATTTGTATTTGTGCTTTGCCAGTGAGTTCTGTTCTTTCTTGTGTATTTGTGGTAGTGATTATTGTTTTTTTGGATTTAAGATGCAGGACTTCCTTGATAATTTCTTGCAGGGCTGGTCATCTGGTGATAAACTCCCACAGTTTTTGTTTCTCTGGGAAATACACTATTTCTCCCTCTTTCTGATGGATAGCCTTGCTGGGTATAGTATTCTTGGATAGCAGTTTTTTTTTCTTTTAGTATTTTGGTTATGTCATCCCATTTTATTCTTGCCTGTAGAGTTTCAGTTGAAAAGTCTGCTATTAGTCTGATGGGGCCTCCCTTATATATGACTTGATGCTTTTCTCTTGCTGCTTTTAGTGTTATCTCTTTGTCCTTGAGCTTTGCCATTTTGACTATAATGTGTCTCACAGAGGATCTTTCTGGATTTAATCTGTTTGGAGATCTTTCAGTTTCCTGGATTTGAAGACCTGTGTCTCTCCCTACACCTGGAAAGTTTTCCATTATGACTTCATTGAATAGATTTTCAATGCCTTTACCTTTCTCTTCTTCTAGAACACCCATGATTCAGATGTTTGTGCACTTAAGGTTGTCTGCTAGCTCACTTAGACTTTCTTCATTTTTTAAAATTCTTTTTTCCTTTTTTTGTCTGCCTGGGTTATTTCATAAAGACCATCTTTGAGTTTGGAAATTCTTACTTCTGCTTGCTCTAATCTGCTGCTAAGCTCTCTGTTGTGTTTTTATTTCATTGAATGAGACTTTCAGTTCCAGGAGTTTTGCTACATTCTTTTTTAAGGTATTAATCTCTTTGCAAATTTCCTCCTTTATATCCTGGATATTTTTTCTCATTTCATTGTGATGTCTAACTGAGTCCTTTCTTATCTCATTGAGTTTCCTTAACATAATTACTTGGAATTCCTTTTCAGTCATTTCAAGTGTTTCCTGTTCTGTAGGATCTGGTACTTGAGAGTTACTAAATTCCGTTGGCAGTGCCATATTTTCTTTTTTTTAATATTTCTAAATTCTTCATGTTGATTTCTGGTCATCTGGTAGATCAGTTGCTTTTTCTATTACCCTGGAGTGGACTTTGTTGAGAAAGACTTCTTTTTCCAGGTTCCTCAAGTGACTCTTCGTCTTTTTAAAAATTTTTAATTTTTATTTTCATTTTACTTCTCAATATACATTGTAGTTGATTTTCATGCCTCTTTACCCATTCCTTTCCCCCTATTCCCTTCCTCACCCATATCATATCTGTTCACTTGACTTAAATAGTTCAAGGAATCTATGTGATTATTCTATCTTCTTACCCCCCTTGATTTGTTTGTGTGTTTATTTATTTATTTATTGTTAGCTCCCACAAATAAGTGAGAACATGTGGTATTTCTCTTTCTGTGCCTGATTTGTTTCACTTAATATAATTTTCTCTAAGTCCATCCAAACCATTGTGAATGGTAGTATTTCATTCTTTTTTACAGCAGAGTAGTATTCCATTGTGTAGACATACCACAGTTTCCTTATCCACTCATCAGATGATGGACATTTGGGCTGGTTCCAACTCTTGGCTATTGTAAATAGAGCTGCAATAAACATTGGAGTACAGGTATCCCTTTGGCATGATGATTTCCATTCCTCTGGGTATGTTCCCAACAGTGGAATAGATAGATCATATGGTAGATCTATCTGTAATTGTTTGAGGAAACTCCATACCATTTTCCATAAAGGTTGCACCATTTTGCAGCCCCACCAATGGTGTATGAGAGTTCCATTTTCTCCACAACCTCTCCAGCACTTATCATTCTTAGTCTTTTGGATGTTAGCCATCCTGACTGGAGTGAGATGGTATCTCAAAGTGGTTTTGATTTGCATTTCCCGAATGCTGAGTGATATTGAGCATTTTTTCATGTGTCTGTTGGCCATTTGTATATCTTCCTTTAAGAAATGCCTATTCAGCTCCTTTGCCCATTTTTTAATTGGGTTATTTGTTATTTTGCTGTAAAGTTGTTTGGAGTTCCTTATATATTCTGGATATCAATCCTTTGTCAGATGTATATTTTGCAAATATTTTCTCCCACTCTGTTGGTTGTCTTTTTACTCTGTTGATTGTTTCTTTTGCTGTGCAGAAGGTTTTAGTTTGATATAATCCCATTTGTTTATTTTTCCTATAGTTGCCTGTGCTTTTTGGGTCCTATTCATGAATTCTGTACCCACTCCTGCTTCCTGGAGTGTTTACCCTATGTTTTATTTAAGGGGTTTTATTGTTTCAGGATGTATATTTAATTCTTTAATCCATTTTGAATTGATTTTGGTATATGGTGGAAGGTACAGGTTGAGTTTCATTTTCCTACATATGAGTATCCAATTTTCCCAGCACCACTTGTTGAAAAGGCAGTCTCTTCCCCAGTATGTAGATTTGCTGCCTTTGCTTGAGTGACTTCTCTTTGTGTCAATGAAGTCAAGTATGTGGTGGGCCACCTACCCAGCAGCCATGGATGTTGCTGTGGCAGCAAGCCATCCATGCAGCAGTAGAAGCTATAGTCGTGGCTGTTGTGCACCACTTCCATGGAAGCTCTGCCATACCTACCCAGTAGTGACAGCATGGGCTCCTGCCTTCTATGTGGGTGGGGTGGGGCAATGGTACCTAGTTCATATCTGAGGTCTGGTTTTTATTAGCTTTTGAGTCAATATGGTGTTTAAGGACATGAGATTCCATAGCCAAATGGAAGGATCCCTATTCCTCTATGGTTTTCACATTTAAATTGAAAAGAAACACTAAGAAAGTCTAATCTATAACCTAAGATTATACACATATATGGTTGTATTTATGTATACATATATATGTGTATGTGTGTAGATATATATACAAGGGTATTTCAAAAAGTTTGTGGAAGAATAGAATGAAAAGATAATATGAATCTTTCCATGACCTTCTTGAAGTACCCTTGAATAATCATAATCATATATATGTATGTATATATATATATATATATATATATATATATATATATATATATATATATTCTTCTTTTAAGTTCTAAATATTTTGACTATATAAGAATTTTTATTTTAAATTTGTTCTGTATTCAATGGCTTAAAACAGAAAGATGGAGATAGACACAAAACACACAGAAAGAAATCACAGCATGAAGTGGGCATTAAAAAAATACAAATGCATAAAAAGAGGTTGAAGCAAAGGCTGAAAACTATTATAAGTCTATGTTTATGAGAAAATTTGATTTCACCTTCAAATAGTGTTAAGAAGCTGGAAAGACATTTTTACCTTGGTGATACACTCATTGTATCTTTCGCCATTGTAATTCAATTCAATTAGCCATTGTGCATTAAATATCTATTATATGTTAATTACTGTGCTAGCCACAGGGATACCAAATTAATATAAAATGATTCTTTACTTCTAAAAGGGGCCCACAGATCAGTAAGAAATATTGACAGGTGGGTTAAAAATAATTATAGTAATTTGATGAAGCATAAAGGGTGCTTTATTAGAAATATATTTAAAATACTATGGGAGCATTCTAATTATGATGGATAAGCTTGTACCAGAGTAACTCTAGTTTCCATTAAAACAGACAAAGAGACCAATGGGGCAGAGAGTCCAGAAACTGGCCCACACACATATGGACTCTTGATTTGTATCAATGGTGATCTTGCATGATAGAGGGGAAAGTATAAACTTTCAATACATGGTTCTTGGTCAATTCGATATCTTTCTGGAAAAAATGAATATAGACTTCAGACTTACACCATACTCATAAACCAAGTTTAAGTGAATTGTAGATCTAAATGTAGAAGGCAAACCAATAAAGGCACTAAAAGAAAATAAAGATGAATATCTTCATGGGCAAAAGTTCTCAAACAGGGCACAGAAAGTGCTAACTATAAAGAAAGGACTGAAAAATTGAAAGTACATTATAACTAAGCACATTAAACGATACCATCAAATGAGTAATAAGTAAGTTCCAGATTGGGAGAAGATATTTGCAATATGTATAAGCCAAAACAACCTTTTATCCGGAATGTACAATAAACTCCTATGTATCAATTAGGAAAAAAAAAATCAGTGTTTTTTTATTTTATTTTATTTTATTTTTAATTGAGCAGGAGACTTAACAGGTTAAACAGGTACTTCACAAGCAAGTATATCCAAATGAACCATGAAAATACGATGAAATGTTCAGCTACATTACTCATGAGGTAAATGTAAGTTAAAACACTATGTAGTACCATTTCATACGCAGCAGCATGGCTGTATCAAAAGACTGACAAAATCAAGTGGAGAGGATGCGAAGCCAATTAAACTCTCATACACTAGGATTGTTACAAGAATTGTGTGAAAATTCGAACAAGTATTTTGGAAAATATCCTGACATCTACTAAGACTGATCATCAGCACACCCTATGATTCTCCTCCTAGGAATGCCAACAGAAATGCATACATAGGCACTTCATTCTCTGTATTCTATGTACATACACGCACTACTTAAAATAGCCCTTAGACTGGAAGCAACCCAAATGTACACAAGGAATAGAATAAATAGATTGTGTTATATTCAGAAAGTGGAATGTTACACAGCAATAAAAATGAATGAACAATTTACAACAGCATAGATAAATCTGACAACATAATATTGAAGAAAGTAAGCCAGACACAGAAGAGTACATCTTATAGTTTTTCATTTATATAAAGTTTGAAACAGGCTAAATTAATCTGTAGTGTTACAAGTCAGTTACCTCTGATGAAGAAGGAGGTGAGTGGGGTCAAGAGAGAGGCTTCTGGTATGCTTGTGTCTTTTTATTTCTTGGTATAGATGGTGAGTACAAGAGGACGATCACTCTGAAATGTACTTGAGCTATTGACTTCTGATTTGTGTACTTTTCCAAATGTATGTTTTAATTTGATACAAAGTTGTCATTATTTTAAAATTATACCAGCCAAGAGAAAGAAACAATATGTTTTGCTTAGAGATGGGGAGAAGGGGCTGAGAGTTGAATACTGGCCATGAGTTTGCTAGACAGAAGAGTTAGGTAAAGAATATTCCAGTAAAAGGAACAGCCAAAGCCAAGTACACAGCAATGGGAACATTCACATTATTTTCAATAAACAAGTACAAGGGGGTCTTCAAAAAGTTTGTGGAAAGATTCATATTATCTTTTAATTCTATTTCCATAAACTTTTTGAAGTGCCCCTATATTTGAGTGTGTCTAGAATATGAGGCATAAACTCTCCCATATAGGGGAGAAGGGCAGGAGATTAGGCTAAAGATCTAGGTTGGATCCTATTTGTAAAGGGTCACAAACTGATTGCAAAACATAAAGTAATGACAGGTTCTTGAGCAGAAACTGTGATATGGAATTTTGGATTACTTGCATTTGAAATACTAACCGATAGGTTGGTTTTGCCAGTGAATTAATTCTGAGTTAGGAATTTGGGCCCTCTTTCCTTGCTACCCCCTTCCCTCCCCAGCTTGTTAGTGAACGCAGTCTTGAATCTCATTTTAATTAATTTCTTGGTTTATAGAAACTGAAAGTGAAGTAGTTTGGTTTTACCAACTTGAACAGACAACTCATTTTCTATAGTTTTTGCCCACTGTTGTCCCTCTTCTTTACAGATGTTGTTAAGTGACTTTCTCAAGTTTAAAATGTCTACCCTTAGGACCTCACTGCCCTGATTTCAGCCTGAGATGGCTGGTCTACCTCCTGAACCAGCTTGTCCACTATCTGAATAAATCCATCCTAAATTGATAACCTAGAATTCCAAGTGGGCTATAAATTGGCAGGAAGAGACCATAAACACACACTTCATTTAATTTCTGAGTTAATTACCCAGGAATAAAAGTATTATCAGAAACATGGAGGCCACACAGGAAAGGAACAGATGTAGTATTTCCTAATACAGCTTCACTTGGCACCCAGAGTTCTTCATAGCTGTAAGCAGCTGGTAGAGACACTGTCCACTTGGAAGCTGAGTCCTTCCAAATCTTTCGGGAAAGCTCAGTTCTTACTATGACACTGCCTTTTGTGATTGGGGCTTATGTTACATTCTGAAAGAATTGGCACTATAATCTTTGCATGTCCATTTAAAGGAATCTTTTCAAACACTGGAATCTGTTGGCTCTTGATCCAGACGTAGCATAGCAAGGCCACATCCTCTTCTGGAGGGGAATCAGCATCTGTGTGCAGATGTCCTGGATAAATGGCTTTGCTTCCAGCTTTGCAGTGTTCTAGAAAATCCTTCTCCATACAGGCAAAAATATTATATGAGGAAAAAATAGAAGTAAGCAGGAATTGAAATATGGGCTTTCTTGAATCTTTACAGCAGGACCCCATATTTTCAGTTTTCAGAATCAGTGAGATACTTCAGGTCAGCAGTTTGTAAATTGTTCTTTGGAGATCTCAGGTTTCTTGATAATGGTAGAGGAGGAAACAGAAGTGTGTTTTTACTTGTTGAGGACTTAAGTCATTCTTAGATAGTGAATTTTCAGTGAGGAATGAACTTGGCTTATTTTATTAACTATTTGAGCCTAAAGGAAGTGACTAATTCTCCCAAAGTACGTTACTGATTTCCAGGAAATGTTTTTGGAAAAGGGAATCTCCTGCTTAATTTCCTCTCCCCATCCCATGTGTGTCCTGTTTTCGGTGATGGAGATGAGAAGCTATTTTGGGTAAAAGATGTGTAGGAGATCAGGACATAACTCTTTCTCTCAATCCATGATTGAGACTCCTTTACTGGTTTATTCCAGTGTTTAAAATTGGGTGGGAATTTGCCAAAACTAATCTGAAACTGGTTTTCCATGCTCTGTGGATTCTGATTAAATTGTCTGTCCAGTTCTCTTCCGGAGCCATAGATGGGGTGAGCCTATCAGCACCACAAAGTGTCATTTGTGGGGATGGTTGATGCAGGGGCAGACAGGCAAGCTTATGCTGAAGAAATAGGCCAGGACCCCAAAGAACCGTGTGTGACAGCTCAATGGTTATTTGGCTGTTTGAACCTGGGCCTTAGTAAGGCAGCTGCCTGCACCCTCGCGGAATTACCTTAGCCACAGTCCTCAACCCTGCAGCCTTAGAACTTCAATTTTAGCTAATAATAATGATCAAATTAATTGAGCACTTATGATAGGCTAAGCAGTGTCTTAAGTGCTTATGTGTATGAACTCATTTAGTCTACAAACTAATGCTAGGAGATAGATACTACACTTTCATTGTGGAGCAAGAAAAAAGGAAACCAAAGCTCAAAGATAGCTTGCCCAAGGCCATGCAGCTGGTTAAGAGTTGGAACTGCAATTAAAATCTATAGTCCGGTTCCCGAGCCCATGTTTACAGACATTATGTTCCACTTTCTCGCTAGCTCTTCTGTTCATCAAGGATTGTCAGAAGGTGAGGAACTGTTTTTCAGACTAACAAAAATTCACTAAAATTCACAAATGACTTGGTAATATATCAGAATACCAACATAGTAAGTTACCATAGAGGAAAATAATTCCAGATGCTTTGCTGTCTAATAGAGTAGCCACAAGCCACATCTGGTTACTGAGCACTTGAAATGTACCTGTTCTGAATTGAGGTGTGCTGTTAAGTGTGAAATTCACACTGAATTTTGAAGACTTCATACAGAAAAATGTAAAATATCTTATAAATAATTTTTTATGCTGATTACATGATGAAATGATATAATTTTGAAAATATTAGGTTAAATAAAATGTATTATTGAAATTAATTTCACCTGTTTCTTCTGCTTTTTCAAAATGTAGCTACTAGATAATCTAACATTATGTATGTGACTTATATTTCTATCAGACAACACTGCTCTTGAGACTGAAAAAGGTATAACTAATCCAGAGCACCCCTTCCTCATACCTGTGAAACTCAGTCATTCATCTGGATTTTCTTGTGGTCAGCTTGAGGCAGTTTGTCCACCATTTGAGTTGTAGGTCAGACCAAGAGATAGTGGTCCATTTTATGAATGTCTTATTTTGGCTATAGAAAAACACACTGAACAATTCTTATTCCACCATAGAGTGCCCCAGCTTCACAAAGCAGAACACGGAAAGGTAGACTAAGTGGAAATAGCAAATAAAAGTAAATAGGTATTGACAGGTGGTTGGAGTTCAGATAGGTGGAGCGAGATTCTGCAGATTGTACTGTATCAGTGACAGTAAGAATGTTCTAGGAGAGCAAAGGGTCTTTATGTGTGGTTAAGATAGGTAGGGGTCAAGTTTTTGAGAATTTTGGATGTTTGGAAAAGGAGTTCCTTAAGACTGACACAAATTTCCTCTCCAAGTGTCTTTCTCTTAGAATTCTTTATTGATCAGCAGAATATTTTGTCATGATTGGCTTCATAATTTATAACATATTCAAATTTCCATATTTGCTATTTATTTTGTCTTAGTGACGACTTAGACTAATGATTTCCTGGTGAAATGTGGAGAGACACGTTAATCACACAAGCAAGGTTTATGTCAATAGTTTTTAAGGATGGTTACTTCTTGGAGGACTCCCCAGGATCGATAATGTCATCCATTGAATAAAGATTCTCACTGGTCTAGTTGGGGGTCTGTTCTCTTCCTAAACGTTTGGATCTTAGGCTCTGATAATGGACTGCATCTTATTTGGGGGCCTCTCTTCACTTGCTACATTCACCTAATGATCTTGGAGTTGGAAGACATTGAAAGGAAGCCAGGATCTAACAGCCAGGGCCCATGGGTCTTGGGCAAGTCTTACAAGCAGACCCAAGAGGGGAGGCACAGTAGAGCCACAAATTATGTGAATATTACAGTCTGATACTGGCACATGAGGTTAAAAAAATGGTAATAGTCAAATTTACCCTTGACAAGCCTTTCAAGCAACCCTCAAAAGTCCAGGATCCTTGAAGGCTCCAAAGCCAAGAGTTAGCATTGTGGATTTCTCTTTGCAATTCTGCTGAGCACCCCTTTCCAGGAGACATACAGGCCAGGTCTACTTGGAAAGAGAAAAAGGGTTTGGTGGTGAAAGAAAACTCTCTCACTCCTCTCGTTTTTCCCCTTACTATGGACAGCTGAATTTGTGTCAGTTATATGTTATAATACAATTCTATATATACAATTCTTATAATACAATTATAAGTTATAATACAATTTCACTGTGCTACTTAGTTTGCTAACAAGTAAATTGACTTGTATTATGCTTTACATATTTCAGGTTTGTTAATTCATTTTCTTACACTTAATGCGTGAAGGCAAAAGTTGAGAAGCAACTAAAATGTATCTTTTCTTTTCTTTTTAATTGAAGAGCTCTAACTCTGGCAGGGGAGACAGACAGGTATACAAATGGTGATAATGCAGTTTGAGAGATGCTTTAGCAAGGCATTGCGCCTCAGTGCTTTCAGATTATAGAGGAAGAGCCATTAAAACAATCTGGGTATGAGAGTACTGTGACACCCTAGTCCAAGCCATCATCATTTCTCACTAGATTACTGCAACAACTTTCTATATGCTCTCCCTGCATCCGTTTTGCCCTTGGTTCCCCTTCTCTCCCAAATCTCTAGCTCCCTAGCAGCCAGGGTATTCCTCTTAAAACATCAGAGGAAAATACTCGCTTTCTGTTCAAAACACTCTAGTGGCTTCCCATCTTGCTCAGAGCAGAGCTCAAGTTCTTAGAGGCCTATAAGACCGTGCAGGATCTGGCTCCTGCTACCTCTGTACCCTCCTCTCGGTGTGCTGCTCCTTGTTCACCCTGATCCAGCCACACCAGCCTCTTTGATATTGCTTGAACATGCTGCTCACATGACTGCTCAAGACTTTTGTGCTTGCTGTTGTCTGTCTGCCTGGGATTCTCTTTTGCCAAATGTCTCCATGGCTTGCTCTCCCATGTTTTCAAGGCCCTGCAAAAATGTCACTGCATTTTATAGGCTTTGCAAGGCTATCCTGTAAAACAGCGCTAAGCCTCCACCCTATCCCAGCACCCCCTTTCCCCTTTAACTTTCCTATCATCATCTTATCACTTCTTTGACCCATCCACTTACATTTTAAAGTCCGTGAGGTAAGACTTTGTCTGTTTTGTTTACTTTGGAACAGTTCCTGGCACATAGCATGCACTCAATAAATGTTTGCTAAATGAATAATTTAGTTTTCTATTCTGGCATGGCTTCCACATATATTTGCCTAATGAGTGGATGGATACACGAGTGATGAGTATATTCTTTTGGCACCAGCAGAAGCTGTTATTTCCCAATGTACTATTATTCTGGAATAGCTTTATAGTTCTTTTTTGGAACAAGAGACTTAACCAGAACTTGTCAGGAATCCTTGAGTTCTGCCAAGATAGTATCTCACCCACAGATGGAAATGGCCATTAAACATCTGTGGTGATGGTAGAGTATGACATTGAAAAAGAAGATGCTGTCTGGAAAGCAGCATTTGGGAGGAGTGAGAGAGAACTGAGCTGGCCACAGTCTCCCTCACATTAAGAAACCTGACTGGTAATACCCAGTTAGCAGTTAGATTGATAATGTGTGTGTGTGTGTGTGTGTGTGTGTGTGTGTGTGTGTATACACATGCTCATATTTTTGTGTGTGTATACTGCAAGTGTCTATGTGTACCTTTGTGTATGTAAGTACAAATATATATGACCCAGAGGATCAAAATCAAAGAACCCAAAAGTCCAAACATTTGAACACCCCAATGGACTCTGAATTCTCAGCATAACTCCTGATGCTTGGGGAAGTAGAAGTTTGATGAAGGTTTGTAGAATTCCCCTTGTTAACTTCTAGCTCATTGGACCTGACCTTCTGCTGAGGCTAGATGCACAGCAGGGATCAACAACCACAGAAACAACAACAAAAGCATTTGCTCTCATAGAGCTTACATTCTAGTAGGTGGAAACAAAGAGCAAGCAAATAAATGTAAAGTATATATGGTGTTTAAATGCTTTGAGGAGAAGAAACAAAATAAAGCATGATGAAAGAGTAGGAGATAATGGAGTGCCATTTTAGAGAGTTGAGGTGGTCAGAAGCTGAAGCTTGCTTTCCAAGAAGTCAAAGAACCAGCAAATGCAAAGACCTCAGATGTTGGTGAATTCAAGAGATATAAAAAAGAACCAATAAAGGAGGCCAAACTATGCAGAGCCTTTAAACCATGGTATGAAGATTGGATTTAATTCTGGTTACAATGAAAAGCCATTGGACATTTTTTTAGCAGGGGAATGACCTACCTGAACTTAGAAAACCTGTTCTGGCTGTTCTGTGGAGGATGGAACATAGTGTACACTAGCACAGACAGAAGATAGATAGATGACTGTTGCTGCCAACCAGGAAAGAACCTATAGAAATGTGGATTAGGGCAGTAGCAATGGAGACAGTAAGAAGTAGATGGCTGTGGGATACATTTTGGAGATGGAGTCAATAGGATTTATTGACTAACAGGATGTGGGCTGTGAGATGTGAGTGACTGAGGATCTCTTCCTTAGTCAAGGAAAGTTGGATTGTGTTATGGCAACAAACTACCCCCAAATTCCAGAGGCTTAACACAAGAGAGATTTATTTCTCACTAACATTTCATGTCCTTAGTGTGTTGGCTGGTAGCTTTGCTTTGTTTATTACTGTCCTTACTTTAGGATATGAGATGACAGGGTAGCCACCAACTGGAATATTGCTGGTTGATGTTGAAAAGGGAAATGAATGAATGAATAGATAGATAGATAGATAGATAGATAGATAGTTTCATATTGGGAACAATTGAATGTTTGGCCTGGAAGTGCCAAACATATCACTTCTGCTCAAAACTAATTGGCCAGCAGTAATCACATGGCTCTATCTACCGCAAGGTGGCAAAGAAATAAAATCATATCTTGTTCTAGGAGGTGAAGAATCAGAGACGACTCAGACAGCAGCACTAATTACTCCATGGTATCTTCAAGGTTTGGATAACTGTTAATAGCTTTATCTAAGTGGGGATGCTTGAGAGGATTGAGTTTGGGAGAAGTGAAATTCATATTTCTGTTTTAGCCATGTTTAGTTGAAAAGCCTGAGTGGAGATGTTAAGAAGACAATTGGAGATATGACTCTGATTATCAGAGGAATTTTATGGCTGGAGATATAAATTTGAGAATCAATAACATATATATGATATTTAAAGTATTGGGACTCATACTTTAAAATAAAGTATGAGTTAAAATAGTTAAAATAAAGATGAGAGCCAAAGACAGAAATCTGGGGCTCCCAACAGGCAGTGATCTTAAAGAGGAGAAGCCAACAAAAGAAACTGAAAGAAAGAGGTTAGAATGGTAGATGGAGACACAAGAGAATATGGAATCTTAAATGGCCCTGAGAAGTAAATCTTGCAAGAATAAGAGAGTACTGAGAGGTCAAATTGTAATTAATCTTTACTTCTGATAAGCTATTGACCATTTCAGTGGTGTCGTGTGGCAAGAGACTAATTTGAAATGGGTTGAGGAGAAAATGTTAAGTGTGGAATTAATGAAAACTGGCATAGTCAACTTTTGGAAGAGTTTTACTGTAATCAGAGCAGTAAAATTGGGTCAGTAGTGAAGAAGGGCATGGCACCAAAAAGATGTGATGTAGGAAGGGGAGGTTTGTGGGCAAGATGACAATTTTGTCCTTTGAAATATTTTGACCTAATATAAAGGCATACAAATGAAAAGTGCTCAGACATTAGTTGAAGACTTGAATCTGCACATAGAGGAAAAACTAGAGCTGGCATAAGTACTTCGGAGCCCTCTGCTTAGAGAAAAGAGTTATAACTGGGAATGTAGGTGAGCTCTAATAGGAAAAGTATAGAGGAAAAAAAAAAATGGAAAGATCAGGGTTGAGCCTTAGGAAACACACACATTACAGAGCCTGACATTTAGTAAGCTTTCCATGGTTGTTTATTGGATGAACAAGTGAAATGTAGTCCTAAATAGGACTACTTTCAGCAGTAATGGAGTAGAGATCATGAATGTGGAAGATTGTTGGATATGGAATCAAACAGACTTTATAACAGATTCATTTTGGGGGCAATGAGAAGGGAAGAATCAGATATATCTACAAAAATTTGAACCTGGGTGACCATTAATAGAAATAAGAAAGTCAGAAGGAGGAATTAATGAGTTTGCTTTCAGGCAGGTTGATTTTAAGGTTCTGTAGTGAATTTTAATTTTAGGTAGATGAATTGTTTTAGCAAACTATTCAGATTTGGGGGCCTGAGGCTTTAGAGAGAGTTTTAGCCTAGGGGCAAAGATGTGTGAGTGAGTGAAATTACCAGCTGAGAGACAGTAGTGGAAGAAGTAAAGAGAGCCTTCATCAGATGCTTTGGGAAGCCTCTTTTTAAGGAATTTGGAAAAGGAGCTGATGACAGAAGCAGAAAAGTCATCACAGAGTTACTTGGAAAGTGTACAGTCAGGAAGCTCAGGAAAAGAGAATTCTGAAGAGGGAGTGATAGACAAAAATTTCAGCTATTGCACAGATACTATCATGAGGACTGAGGCCTATTTAAATTTAAATAACAGGACATTAGTAATGTTATGTCAGAATTAGTTACTCATAAGTTAAATGCTTTTCTTAGGAAGCAGCTAAGTTAAAACACACAGTATTTAATTTGCTTCAGAAACAAGGTGGTAACAATTCTCTTCTCTATTATCTGTGGTTAAACTATTCCTTTTATTGATTTTTCTTAGAACTGTATCCTCTAGCCACACAGTCAAGTGGAATCCAGTGATAGAAGCCAAAGAGTTAAAAGCCAAGTGTCTCGATTTATCCCATTGTCACTTTCTACTCTCTCTGCTCATCATTAGGTATCAAGAGAAGTGATAGAATTAAGGTTGATGTTAGAATTCAAGCTTATGCCTTGTCTCTTCTTTGCCCTAGATCTAGGGAGTCTTCTAGTCTGATTCTCTCTTGATGTTTTCTTGTTCCTGGACATTCATGGTTTGAGTAAGAGTAAGAGAGCCATGGATAGATCCTAACAACCTTTCAGGTGCAACAAACACCTGTTAGTGTTTTCTTCAAGGCAGATCATAAGGAGGCCAGAGAAGGAGGATGCCATTTTTTCACTTCTATCCTCAGCCATTGGATTGTGGTAAGTACAGAAGACATTTGCTGGTCAGGAGAGAGTTGAATCATTATGTCAGGCAGGAAACCAAGGGTTTTTTCCCTCCGTGATGGGAGAAAACTCAGATAAAGGCATGACCATTAAACATCCCCCTGGAAATGGGGAAAACAGTGACCATGTGGGTGAAAGTTCCAGGGAAGATCCTTGAAAAACTCTGGAACCATAAATTTAATTACATATTATTTGCTTTGTTCACAGGTATAGACACTCTATTATCCATTTTTAGAGTAAGCTCCTCATTAAAAAGAATCGGTGAAGGCAGAGATAAGAATGGGTAGGTTTTTCACAGACTTGGCTTCTTCTCTGGACATCTGTTCAACTTTTTGTAACAGGCATGGGCTCCCAGTCACCACGTAGATCTTAGGCTCCTTCCCTATTCTTTTTCCCCCTTGATTATTCTTTGTCCTGATTAGATGGTACCAAGCTTCCAGCTGGTGATTAGGATTCTAAAGAAAGTTGGTAAATAGAGTGATACTGATTTAAATCTGCAGCAATAATAAAGGAATCTTTGGTGAGGGTTTGTTTGTGATCATAGAGTTACTTAAATGGGGGCCCTTTCCTGAAAAATTGTAACAGCAAGTGGTTGAATATAGGTTGTTTCCAAACTGTTTTTCTCTGGAGTAATTGGAATATACGGGCCTACCATATAGCCATACAGGTTTTAAGAGCACATATGGAAGTCAAGGGGCCAAATCCCAACTCTGCCACTTAAAAGCTTTGTGAGCTTGGGCATGCCTTTTGACCTCTCTAAGCCTCAGTTTCCTTCTGTAAAATGAGGTGATGATCCTACCTCTGCAATTGTTGTGATATTTGCAGGAAATTCTAAATATAAAGCACTTAGCATAGTTCTTGGTACTTAATATTTATCCTTCATTATCAGTATTTGATGGATAACTGGATGGTTCAACAGGCCTGGCCAGCACAGCATTCCCAAAGCCTCCAACAAATCTTCAAGCCCTATAAACTTTATTTCTGAAATTTTTCTAGAATGTTCCCCTCCTTTTCCATCTTCACCTTTACTACTCTAGACTTGGGCATTACCTTCTCTTATTTGGGACTTCGTCAATGCCCTATAAGTTGCCATGTAGTCCTTTAAAAAACCAATTTCATACTTTTTCTCTGCTCAAATACCTATTCTGGGTACTTAGCGCTCAGATTTGTATTTAAGACTGATTTGGCATGAGCCTATTTTATCAGCTTAATCATCTATTTTTCATTTTCTTCATGCATTTTTCCTCCTGACATGCTTATAATCCACAAGCCAATAATAATTCCTTTTATAGTAGTTTTTATACTTCTGGTCTTATGTATCTCATGTTCCTTTAGCTTTTCAAATTGGTTCTCTTTTTCTTTTTGCTTCCTTTTAATTCATTCCCTGTGTGGCCACTGGATTCACCTTTTATACAATGCCAACCTGACCTCATCACTCTTGTGCCTGAGTGGTTCCCCAGTGCCTTTGGGATCAAGTGAAAACTTCTCTGTTCTTAGTAGGAGATCTTCTGGGGTCTTATCCAGCCTCCTTCTCTACCATCACTTCCACTACAGCAATGCACTTCAGCCATATTGATGATTCTTGAGTCAACGAATAAGCCAGGGTTTCTTATCCTTGTCTCCTGTCACTCATGCTATTTCTCTTACCTTCCTTTTTCATCTGGCTAATGCCACTCATTTATCAAGTCTCACCTTAATACCCTACCCTGTTGAAGGTATTTTCTGATTGCCCCTTCCCCTACTCATAGCTTGAGTTAGGAGTTCACCCTTGCTTTCCTGGTAGTTAGGAAATATCTTTTTAAGAAACTTTATCATCAAATTGCTAATTTTGATTTTCTGACAGTCTCCCCTTTTAAAGGAGGGCTTTGTTGCTGTATCTTTTTTATCTTTGAATTTCCACAGAGCATGATATTGAATAAATAGATTGTGGGTGTGTGAATAACTGAATAAATGTATATATGTCTGTTTCCCTTAATAGAGTAAGTTCTTTTAGGGAAGACGTAATGACTTTTTCCTCGTATGCCCTTCATTTCCTAGCATGGTCCTTTGCATATAGTACTTGCTCAATAAATGGTCAGTGAATGAATAATGACATACATGTCTGTCTTCCCCAAAACATTCTCAGTTCTTCAGGGAAGACATTGTGTCATAAAAATTAGACAGCCTCTAGCACAATGCATTATACATAATTCATGCTCTGCTTAAATCTTGTGTTTAATTATTGCTTTCAGTTGAACTTCAGTTATGGTAGGTTATGAGAGTCTGGAAGCTTCTCTATACTACATAAGCATATACTTGATAAAGCTATACAGTCAAAAACCTGGTAGCTAAGTTTAGTTGATAATTTAAACTTCAGAGACTAGAAGCATCCTAGGAATGATTTACCAATATTAATAGGCCTGGAGAATTTTCCATCCTTATTTGTTTCTTCCTCCACAAAACTGAGCAGTCCATATATGGCATGCTTCAAAGGAGGCAAAGGAGGGAGGCTTTGCAACTTTATTACATGTCAGACTCTAACAAGGGCTGGAGAAGGAGCAGAGGGAAAAGTGCATTTCATTTTCTTTTCTTTCTTCTTCTTCTTCTTTTTTTTTTTTTTTTTTTTTTTTTCCGTGTCTGGCAATGGATCGCAACCCTCAGTGTTGCCCCCGTACTGGACCGGGGACCGGCAATGGGATTGCAACCCTCGGTGTTGCTCCCGCGCCTCGCTCAGCCAGTGAGCGGGAACCGGTCTGTATGTGGGATCCGAACCCTTGGGCAGGAGTGCTGCCGCACTTCCCAAGCGGCGCACTATCCAGTGCGCCACCGGGCCGGCCCCTTCTTCTTTTTTTTTTTTTTACTTTCCTGCAGCTGCTAGAACAAAATATCATGAACTTGGTGGCTTAAAATAGTAGAAATTTATTCTCTTGCAGTTCTGGAAGTCAGAAGTCTGAAATCAGTTTCTCTGGGCTAAAATCACTGTGTCAGTAGGGCTGCACTTCCTCTGGAGCCCCTAGTGGAGAATTTGTTCCTTGCCTCTTGTTTCTGGTAGCTGCCAACATTCCTTGGCTTGTGGCTTCATCCCTTCAATCTCTGCCTCTATGTTCACACTGTCTTTGTGTGCATGTGTGCATGTGTGTGTCTAATCTCTCTTTGCCTCACTCTTATAAGGATATTGGTGATTGCATTTAGGGCCCAACTGGAGAATACAGTATAATCTCATCTCAAGATCCTTAACTTAATTACATCTGCAAAGACCCTTTTTCCAAATAAAGTAACATTTACAGGTTTCAGTGATTAGGATCTGACATGTTTGTAGAACATTATTCAGCCTACTACAGAGACAGGTGTCTTTCCCCTATGTAGACTTAAAGTGCTAGATATTCTAAGAACATGGTTTTCTTTCAGACATACCTCACAACTTCTAAAATGATGCCTCATTAAAAGGAAGCTGGGGGCTACTGCCAGGAAGGGTCTAATTTAGGTCAGTCTAATGCCACTGAACAGATGTGTATGGCAGCATTCCCAGCTTTCATTATGAAAATAAACCATTAATTAATACTCACCGAGGAACTGATAAGTAACTGAAAGAGCTGGTCTGAGTTCTGGGTGAGGAAACAGTGGCAGCCAGTTCCCACCATCTGGCTGTTGTGGGTGGACCGTGGTCCAGTTCTGGGGAACAGGTGTGCTTAGCTGGCCTGGCACTCATTCTTCTGTGTCCAGCAATAGCTCTTCCCATCTGTTTTGTCAGGAGAGTCACAAGATCTAGGTGGCCACTGGGAGGGGAATTGAGATGGTATCAAAGGAGAGGTTGAGTGGGCCACCCCATGCAAGGTCAGCAGGACCTTCACCAATTTTTAAATTAGGGAGGAATTCCTGTAGTTGAAATTGGGATGTAGACACTTCCTGGCTCCTCCACCCTCTTTACATCTCCCCATATAGCCTAAACCAGACATGGACCCAGATCTTCTTCAAGGCTTTGACAGGTGCTCCTGAACTTGCTTTATTAATGCCTACTTAACTGTAACCTGCTAGCTAAGCCACAGGCAGGAGAGACTAACTTTTCTAG
Organism: Galeopterus variegatus; assembly: GCF_000696425.1. Classification (NCBI taxonomy): domain Eukaryota; kingdom Metazoa; phylum Chordata; class Mammalia; order Dermoptera; family Cynocephalidae; genus Galeopterus; species Galeopterus variegatus. Next base: position 235,095 of record NW_007728618.1, on the reverse strand, counting down.
TGACTTCTTTTATAATCCAGTTAGCTGGAGAAGCTTGGCCAAAGAAGGGATCCTAATGAAACCTCAGTTTCTTTTCTGTTGTAGAGAGGCAGGATAGTAATAGCTGTTGAGCCCACAGGCTCTGAAGTGAGACTTACCTCTGTTTTCATTCTGGCTCCACTACCTCATAGCCGTGTGACCTTAGGCAGATATTAAAATTTCCAATTCCCAGTTTCCTCATCTGTAAAATGAGGATAATAGTAACCAACACTTACAATGTGCCAGGAGATATTCTAAGCCTGTTACATATGTTTAATCTTCTAATCCTCACAACAATCCTGTGAAGAAAGTGTAATATTGTTATCCCACTTCACAGATGAGGAAACTGAGGTACCTAGAATTTATGTAACCTATTCAGGTTGCACACTAACAAATAGCAGAGCAAGGATTTGAACCCAGGTGGTCTGGCTTCAGCATATGTGCTGCGAACTGTACTTTCTGCTGCCTCTCATGCCTCAGGTGGTTGTGAGGATAAAACAGGGTGGCCATCCACCTCAGGCCACCTTAAGAAGTTTTGGGTTACATCTATTGTCCAGGTGAATTATTAATAGTGCCCTCTTTTGCTCTCCAAAGTAGTGTCACGTTTCAGTTTGAATATTTTTCACATCTGGATTAAGTAATTATATGAGAAACACTAGGAACATTGTCTGACCCACAGGAAGCTCTCCCTTAAGATTAGGCATTGCTATTTCTACCATTACCACCACCACCATGACCACCGCCACCATCACCCACAACCATCCCAAGTCTGGGATCCTTGGAGCTGGGAGGTTAACTCAGGTTCTCCAAATCCATATCATGGGAGCCACTGTTCCCTGCTCCCACACCTGTAGCAGACATTACTCATAGATCACAGCACAATAATATTTCCTACTTTGTGCCCTAGGCAGCCACTCTCGATTGATCAAACTTGAAATGAGAAATGGAAATTACTTGCCATACCCAGCTTCACTGATTTTAAGAATACAAGATCCCACTGTATGGAGAACATGAATTTAGTCTGTGTTTGCGAGTTTCTCCATTTATATTAAAACTGATTTGATTCTTTAAGGTGATAACAAAGTTTGGACCTCTTTAGCCACCCTATATCCCTTTCTTTCAATATTCCTCTTCACCTATTTCTCTATTATTTCTACCTCTCCTTTTATATAAAAAAAATAATTCATAATAGTTTCATATTTCCTGCCTATAATATGGTATCTTATGATAAAAGACTATTGAAATACTATAGAAGTGGGTGCAATATATATAAGCCAAAGGAGTGAGTCATCATAGGAATTATAGTTGGCACCTAAGATCCAAGGCTTAGAAAAGCTATCTTTAAATGTGATTTGTGTAACTGGTAGTGAAATTCATTTCAGCTTGATTTTTCATGACATAAGGGACATCTAGTGGTTATCTAGGTCTCTGCAGATTTACTAAAGGTAAAGTTCCAAGTATTGAGGCTAAATACCATCATGTTGAAAGGGAGCCCTAAGAAAGGAGGGGGGCTTTTTTGTTGCACGACTGTTATTTTGAAGTTAACAAAGGGTAAAAAAAAATTCAGAAAAAATTAGACTAGAGTCCTAAAACTTCTATCTATATTGTTGCCAGTTTGAACCCAACTCATTTGCTGTCTTCTGCACTAGGTTGGAAATGATTCTATTATCAGCTACCTGCCAGCCTGGCATATTCTTCCTATCACTTCCTTTACCTCTTCTGCTGATTGCAGAAGGGCTCTTTGGACCACTTTGAAAAGCCATCTGATTAGAGTCTTCATTATTTTAGAAGCAGAGCTGCTTAGCTGGGCTGGCAAGAAATAGTTTGTAGTTGCTTCTGACAGGCAGATCTCCTTTGGAAGTTGCTTAGCCATCAGGAAGCCATATGGCTCTGGTCCACATGTATTTTGAACAAATGAGTGGGCTTCACATTATAAGAGAATACCCTTGTATGAACTTGTCTTCTTAGCCCCAGAGTTCTCCTGCAACTTATAACCTGTCACTATCCATGGTTCTGAACTAACTACTTCTGTCTTTTGGCTTCTTAGAATACTTGCTTGCTTCATAGGCTACTACTGTCTCCAGCCAACTATGCTAGACTTCTTGAAGGTCCCTGTCTTTTGGCTTCTTAGAATACTTGCTTGCTTCATAGGCTACTACTGTCTCCAGCCAACTTGCTAGACTTCTTGTTTCATTGAATCTTTTTATAGTATTTTGTCCTACTCTTCTGTCTTTGAGACTTTCACATAAGCTCTTTCTCCAAAAGTTGTTTGGCATGCCTGTTGTCATCATCTTCTTTCAGGGTAGCTGGTGGCAGCCAGATTTTGCTAGTTATGGCCAATGGCTTCATTGCTGGGGATTTATTCTTGCTCTTTGACTCTAGGTACAGAGAATAATGACTCTGGGGTACTGTATCAAAACAATCCACGTGTTTTCTATGGTGAGCCCAAGCTACATTGTCATATGAGCTTTACATAAGAGTGTATGGTAGCCTTTTAGCATACTCTGGAGTGGGAGACAGTGTTGGTGCTACTTTGTCAGCCAGTAACTTAGAGGATCTTACTAGAATTTGTGATTGGGTTTTATACTTTTTCTGTTAATGTTCTTCCAAGGCACATAAACTAATGACAGTTACCACTCTGGGATGCAGAACTTTGCATATAGATAGCCTTAAAAATGTAAGTGCATTTCCTAAGCATCCACACTGGAGAAAACTCAACTAAATATTCAGTGGTTCTATCACATGACTTTTAACTATATAATACTTTAGCTTTCAAACTTCCCACCTCATCACTTATCGTCAGGTACACTTAATGTTGAGGCTTCTTTCTGCCTTATAGTCTTCAGTGACACAGAGGCATCAGGAAGTAGCCCTTGTGACCTTCCATGCTCTCCTTCCACCCAATTCTTCCACCTCCTCCTATAAACATGTATTTTGTTTCAAGTTCTGAGAGACACAGAGAGAAAAGGAATAGTTTCCTCCACTTGACATGATCCCAGTCTACTGGGAGAGACAGACAATTACAGTGAAATGTGATAGAAACTATGACAGCAGTTAGAACATGGAGCCATGGGGGCTGAGAGGAGGGAATCAGCTGTGGTTGGGAGTGGAGGGGTAGGAGTGTTGGAGAAGGTTTCCCAAAGGAGATGATACCACAAGCACGCCTCACATAGTGAGCAGCAGTTATCCAGATAGAGAATCCAGGAAGGACTGACTTATCTGTGGGGTGGTTAATTGGAGGAAATGCAGAACTTTGGCAAAGGTAGTGATGATGAAGTGGGGACTAGACCAGAGAGAGCCTTTTATTCAATACTTATATTACATTTCATTCTGAAGTTGATGGAGAACCACTGAAGGGTTTTAAGTAGAGAATGACATGTTATTTCCAGAAAAACCAGAGAGATGAATAGAGTCATTTCTAGTCTTTGGAATAAAAATAAAAGTAGAGTTCTAGTGATTCAGGAAGGCATCTTTTAAATTTTGTCACCTTTATAATCTAACTACTAAAGCCTTCCTTCCTATTCTAATGGTTACATTTTTTTTCCCAATTGCATAATGCATGTATTTTTAGAGCTTGTCATAATCAGGTACCACCTACTCATCTGATCTCAGTCCCTCTGCTTTGTGACATGATACTTTCATTCTAGTGAGGTTGGTGCCCCCATCAAATATTCTGAGACAGAAGGAAATGTAGGTGTTCTCTGGATAGGTCCATTTAGTATATAAGAAAATGTAGAAAATGAGTGTGTATTTATTGAGCGTCTACTATGTGCCATGCAATTTGCTAAATACTGGGGATGCATTGGTTACCACAACAGAAAGACATAGCCTCTGTGTTTACGAAGCGTACAGTCTAGAGGATCATAACAGTGCCATTCCTGCAAAGAAGAGAAATACAGTCTAGGTTTCTGATCATGGGTCCTGTACATTAACTGGAGTGACAAATATATTTCACTCCAAATCTGATATATATATATATATATACACACACATACACATATATATATATGAAATTACATGTATATATAATTCTCCCTTTAAGCATCCTCCAACATTCTTTAAGCATGTTGGTGGCAGAGATTAAGTCTCATGCTCCTTTGTGTCCTCCGTGGTCTGGAGCTAAAGGTATAGTGGTTACTTGATATACTTAATGTGGATTTAAAAAATAATGTTCTAGTAGTAATATTCAGTTGTCAATTTATATTAAGTTGGGCTTTGTGGTAGAGGACTGCAAAGATGGAGAACAGGTTCACCTCAAGTTCAAGCTCTCAGTGACTGGTGGTTAATTTCCTGGAGCACTGCACTGAGAATAATTCTGAGGCTTGATCTGGGTTGAATGGGAAAGGAAGTAGAATCGAATGACATCAATTAATAATGAATTCCATGCCACAAAGGGTGGGTAGAGGCACATATTTGCCAATATGGCTGTAAGAGATGAGAGAGTTTGCTATTCAGTGTGGCTGAAAAGATTTGCTGGCAACTAGAAACTTTTTCACTTCACATATCTTGGAGAACTATGGTCTACACTTGCAAGTTCATGTCTTATTTCTTTGCCTGAGTCTCTCTGTGCCAAGTTCTTACTCCGTTCATTTAGCAGATGTTTAGTAGTCTCTGTGCAGATGATAAACCTGAATCCACACGTCTTACCCTTGGTGATAAACTGAGCCTTTACAGTATTCTGAATACCCCAGAAACTTGACTGGCCGGAGTTTGTTTATTTGTTTGTTTTATGAGATACATGGATACATGACAGTTGTTCCTCGTCAGGCTTCTTATTTGAATAAAAGTTCTACAAAAGTTCTCCTTTTTGAGAAGAATAAAACTGAGAACTCGACTGTGATCATGCCAAGGGTTAGAAATCTTTGTTAACTTCCTACTGTCCCCATCTGTAACTAGGCATAAACCTATATGATCATTTTCCTTTCACAAAGAATCCATCAGGAAAATAAAGCCCAAGCTTATCTTGAACACAAGTCATAAGGACTTGCATTATTTGCAAGACTCTTGGGCTGGTATCCATGGCTGTTTGATTCATGAGGGCAGAGTACCTGGCTGGCCCACAGCTGTCCCTCTTTTTCTGGCTGGCCTGACTTGCATGCCCCAGTGACTGAATGGCTTTCTTCAAAATGAAGTAGGGACAGAGGATTTTGCTAATTCATCATCAGTTTGCCTGTTACTGCGGCTTGCCTTATGTCCCTTTTATCTTTTCCTGGTCACTTTCTTACAAATAGGACCATAAATCAAAGATTATAAACTGGTGGCACCTGGCAAGATCCAGCTTGCAGTTTTGTTTGACCCACAAAGTGTTGGATCACACAGAATTTAAAAAAATTTAATTAATTGCCAACATTCTATGACTGGTTTTAACTTTATCTGGAGTCTTTTTGACCTTTATTTTGAGCTCTAGAGCGTAGACATTTTCTGGCTCCTGCCCTGCAAATCTGAAACTAAGCTCCTATTTTCTATTTCTGGTGCTTAGTTTTTATCTTTGGCAGATTCCAACCACTGTTAGCAAGATATAAAGCATGAAAATGGTGGTAACCATGGTACGTAGCAGTTGGGACTTTGAGCCCCAGGGTGGATGTCAGCTGTATCTCAGCAGGCAGAGTTAGTTTACTGAACCCTGTTAGCAAGACTATAGATGCAGATGTGGCTCTGGTCATGCCAAATATTAGGTTCTTCTGACTTTGGAAGCTAAGAGGACCATCTGCTGCCACATTTGTGCTTGGACTTCACTGTTGGAGTTTGGTTAGCGGTACACTGGGATAGAAAATGATGTTAATGATAATGAATCCTAAATCTGTGCAAGTATAGGGTGTGTGTGCATGTGTGTGTGTGTGAGAGAGAGAGAGGGAGAAAGAGAGAGGGGGCAAGGAATGGCCACCATTAGGCATATAAATATATATATAAACACAAGACCTGTGCTTACTGAAAGATAATAAAGTTGAATGTTTTAAGTGACAGATGAGTGAAGCAGACAGTTTAGAGGAAGGAGAGAGCACAGCAGACCAGAGTTATTGGTTGCCTGAGGGACAGAAGGGGAAGTAGGACAGAGAGAGTTGGATGTGTGATTCTGTAGAGACCCCAGAAGCAAGATTCTTTCACAATGCTTCTTAGTCATTTTTTTTCCCTGAGTAGGAATGTTATATATATAACATATATGTGTGTATATATATATATAAACGTTTATATATAAACGTTTATATATATATAAATGTCACATTAAGCAATTAAATATATGTAATTTATGTATACATACACACACACATAAGTGGTCTTCAAAAAGGGAGAGAGAGACAAGGAATGGTCACCCGTAGGCGTATATGTATCTCTATATATCTCTCTCTCTATCTCTCTATATAAGTGTCACATTAGGCAATTAAATATATGTAATTTATATATGCATACATACACATAAGTGGTCTTCAAAAAGTTCATGGAAAGATTCATATTNTGTGATTCTGTAGAGACCCCAGAAGCAAGATTCTTTCACAATGCTTCTTAGTCATTTTTTTTCCCTGAGTAGGAATGTTATATATATAACATATATGTGTGTATATATATATATAAACGTTTATATATAAACGTTTATATATATATAAATGTCACATTAAGCAATTAAATATATGTAATTTATGTATACATACACACACATAAGTGGTCTTCAAAAAGGGAGAGAGAGACAAGGAATGGTCACCCGTAGGCGTATATGTATCTCTATATATCTCTCTCTCTATCTCTCTATATAAGTGTCACATTAGGCAATTAAATATATGTAATTTATATATGCATACATACACATAAGTGGTCTTCAAAAAGTTCATGGAAAGATTCATATTTTCTTTTTTTTTTTTTTTTTTTCCCTTTTTGTCTTTTTTCGTGACCGGCAACGGATCGCAACCCTCAGTGTCACGCCCGTACCGGACTGGGACCGGTTTGTCTTTTTTCGTGACTGGCAATGGATCACAACCCTCAGTGTTGCGCCCGTACCGGACCGGGACTGGCAACGGGATCGCAACCCTCGGTGTTGCTCCCGCACCTCGCTCAGCCAGTGAGCGGCCGGTCTGTATGTGGGATCCGAACCCTCGGCGAGAGCGCCACCGCGCTCCCAAGCAGCGCACTGTAACAGTGCACCACCGGGCCAGCCCAAGATTCATATTATCTTTTAATTCTATTTTGCCATGAACTTTTCAAAGTACACTCGTGGTGTGTGTGTGTGTGTGTGTGTGTGTGTTTGTGTGTAGATGACTGCATGTGTGTGTATTATATATATTTTTTAATTTTAGAGTTTGTTAAATCCAGAGTCTGTCATTATTTGCAGCTCTTGTGCTGACAATTGGCTTAGACGTTATCCTTGGAGAGAATCTTTTATTCCTAATGATTCCAGGCCAAGCTAATATTGTCTGTTGATTTAGTTCTGGCTTTTCACAGAAAATAACAAAATTAATAATGATAACTACCATTTATTGAGTGCTTATTAAGAGCCAAGAACTGTGGAAAGTGCTTTTATATATGGTAATATTATCTCATTTATTTCTTACAATCTGTGAAGTGAGACTTGTATCTACATTCTACAGTGAAGAAGCTAGGCTGAGACAAGTTAACTATTTTGCCCAATGTCCCACAGCTGGTAAGGGTGGAGCAGATTCAAGCCCTGGTCAGGGAGACTCCAAAGTCTGGGACCTTAACCACTGCCTTATACTGCTACCTGAGTCCAGCATCTAATTTAATGAAGATATGAGCATTTATTAAGCAGCATACACCAAGGAGCTATTTCAGATTTTAAGAGGTGTAATGCATATTTTTTGCTTATAAGGTGTTTGAGATCTATCGAAAAGAGGAATGGCCACCATTAGGCATATAAATATATATATAAACACAAGACCTGTGCTTACTGAAAGATAATAAAGTTGAGTGTTTTAAGTGACAGATGAGTGAAGCAGACAGTTTAGAGGAAGGAGAGAGCACAGCAGACCAGAGTTATTGGTTGCCTGAGGGACAGAAGGGGAAGTAGGACAGAGAGAGTTGGATGTGTGATTCTGTAGAGACCCCAGAAGCGAGATTCTTTCACAACACTTCTTAGTCATTTTTTTTTACCCTGAGTAGGAACGTTACACAATAATAAGATTAGCTCAAAAGTTTTATCTAGAAGCTGCACCATCAAGGAAGCTGAAGAGAAAAAGCTTATTTCATTATTATCTATTGTTAAAGGATTAAATTTGGGTGGGGGATAAGTACATCTTTGTCTTTTGCTTGTTGTATGCAAACTGCTCGACACATAGCTATAAAGTTAAAAAGCTTTATTGGGATTTGCAGTTAACACTGCTTCGTTCAAGGTACCCTGATACTGGCTTCTCCATCATCCCATTTTGTCCAGCCTAGACACTTTAGAGAGTGTGCCCCAGTGTCCTTACCCTCAGACATCCTCCACTGACCTGGATCAGACCAATGGAACTCAGTCTTCAAATCATGGGCTTATAAATGATCTGATCTTATAAGTTGACTTGGTCATTTAATAGAAATTGCCATATCTGTAGACCCACAAAATATTAAAGATGCTTCAAAAACAAGTGAAAAGAAATATCAGAAGTAATCCTCCAGGATCTTCATTGACAGGAGTAATAGTGCCAAGAAACCATCTGGGCGGTGAAGGACACATACCCACCTTCCCTCTCTAGTTTCCTTGCTAGAGTACATATATATATATATATGGCATTTACAATAGAACACACAGAAATACATACTCAGGAGGTTGAGAACAGAGTGGCCTGGGATAAGATGAAAGAGGAAGAGAAGAAAAGACTTTTGTGAGTGGGGACTGTCTCCAACCCTCAGATTCATTCTCATGGACTTGCCTTATAACTCAATTGCCATGGAAGAGTTTACAGTTGGGGCAATCAGGCAGATAGCGTCATCATTTGCAGGCCACATAAGGATTTTGATTTATCAAATGGTGGGGATCAACAAGTACCAGAGTATCCAGTGAGTTTCTGGAGTGGGTTTGGATGTAGATCCTAGGGAATGGGAACCCTTTAAGGAGGTTGGAGAGGAGAAGAAGGCACAGTAGCCTGGGAAACCCAAGAGCAAAGCTGCAAAAGCACTAACACCTGAGTTCGTGCAGAGTCCCCCACAGTGACTCCTGAGTGGGGAGGTACAGGAATCCACTAGGGAGGGGTTGTACCAGGTGTGAAGGGCTTTGCACACCAAGATGAATTTGGGTGTGGATTTTGTGTGACTAAGGGGCTTCTGCTTTATGTGTAGGCATGTAGGGCTACAGGAGGGCCTAGAAACTGCCATCCCTGGAGCATGGCCTTGCCCCAGCATAGTCAGGGAGATATAGGCTCAAGTCCTGGTTATGTCCTTAATGGGCTACATGGTCTTGAGCAAATAACTATCCCCTCTGAGCCTCACATCTGCAAAATGGGGCTAATGCCACCTATTTCACTTGTGTCTGTGGATGATATACAACAGTGTTTAAAAGTGCTCGGTACCTAGTAGGCTCTTGATAGGTGCTAACTGTTTTTATTATATTGTTCCTGCTGTCATAGCTAGCTTTACTCCTGATATTGCTCCTGTGTGTCTCTGCATCAGGATCATGAAGGAACACAAGTATATTTGTTCTGAGAGAGTTTGTCTTAACTCTGAGAGCTGTTTTACTGTCTGGTCTCCTAAGCATGAGTTACAAGTTCAAATAGCAGCTTTTACAAGCCCATGGGTGGAGTAGTAAGACCAGCTTGTCACTCTTTGTGACTCTGCTTCTCTGCCTCCCAGGCTGTGTGACATCTTCCCCTACAGGAAGCTGCTTCTACTTTGTCTTTAATTGCTCCTCGTTGGGGCGACTTGTCAGCTAAGGCTGCTTTCTGTCACTGATGCCACATCTCTTCCTAGTTGAATCAGTCAGTCGGGGACATTCATTTAGTTGAGAGTCTGGGTTTACAGAGAACACTATACCAGAGACTAACTTGCCTTGAAAGGCGTCCAGCAGGGATTTCTGCCCCGTGATCCAGCACATTTTACCCAAGGCCCCAGTAGAGTTCTGTGTGGCCATGGCTGTGGTTCTGTACAGCGTCGGGGGGAGGGGGATGTGAAGAGCTTCTCAGTTGAGTATCCCTGGGCTCCAAGACCCTTACCCTCCTGTTCCTTTCTTCTCTGTGTGAGATCTTCCATAGAACCTCAGTTCAGGGATCTGCTGGTTTCCAACAGAACCCCAACACTGTTGGAGATGAAGGTTACTATTACGTTTTCCTAAGTGTATGTGCCAGTTTAGAATTTTCTTTTTTTTTTTAAAGGTGACCAGTAAGGGGATCTTAACCCTTGGCTTGGTGTTGTCAGCACCACGCTCAGCCAGTGAGCAAACCGGCCATCCCTATATAGGATCTGAACCCATGGCCTTGGTGTTATCTGCACCGCATGAGAGTGAGCCACGGGCAGGCTCCCAGTTTAGAATTTTCTATGTTGTACCACGTATAACATTCCATTTGATCTTGAAAACATCCCCAGGGGAAGAAAGGGGACAGTTTATAGAATAGCTATTGAGTCTCCCACCTTTGGAAATGAATAAAGTCAGACTCAGAAAAGTTACCCGACTGTCGGTGAGAATGGTGTTGTTCTACCACAGTGGAAACTCCTTATAAATAGACAAGTAGTTTCAGGGCCATAGAGTGGAGCGAGAGTTCACCTTCAAGGAGCCTTTGAGAGAAGTCTGGTTATATCTGTCTGGTTATTTTCTGCCCTTGATTCTCCTGCCCAGCCCACCTCTCTGAAATCTGCCTTCTGGTCATTTACCTTCTGTCCCAGTCTCAGCTATGTACTCTTCTCACAGAAAAGTTCTCCTTTCCAGCCCCTGCATCCCTTTATATATTTTAAAAATTTCATTTATTTATTTTAATTGACATATATTGGTTGTACATATTTATAGGGTGCAGAGTTATATTTCAATACATGTAAACAATGTGTGATGATTAAACCAGGGTAGTTAGCATATTTGTCATTGCAAAAATTTACCATTTCTTTGATGAGAACATTTGGGCTCCTCTCTTCTGGCCAATTGAGAACATGCAATAAATTATTGTTAGTTATAGATGCCTGGCACTACTGTAGACCACTAGAATTACTTGTCCTAGCTAGCTGTAATTTTGTATCTATTAACCAACCTCTCCCTATTTCCCTCCTTCCTGACCTCTAGTAATCACAATTCTATTCTCTCCTTCTATGAGCTCAACTTCTTTTTCTTTAGCTCCCACATATGAGAGGGAGCACCCTGCATTCCTTTAAAAGGCTTTTTTCTTTCTTTTTTTTTTTTTTTCCTTTTGTCCCAGGTGTCCTGTAGGGATGCCTAGGCTCTCTTTCCATTTATTGTTCAACAGAGCCACGCCTTGGTCTGTCCCTCTGGGATGAGCTATTGTTATACATTAACAATTAACCTCTGAAGGAGCTCTGGTCATAGGCATTTAACCCAAATGCAGAAAAAGCCAATGTTTGGTTATGACACCAAGATCTCCCATACTGAGGCATAATGGTGGTGGTTAGAAAGGAGAAGCTGCCAGTCATTAAACTTTTATTATTTCTTTTCTGGTTCACTCACTTGAGTGATTACCTAAGGATCTTGCAATATTTCCCTTTGCAAATGGTCAGTCCAGTAGAGCTAAAACAAGAAACTCAGCTTTTGAATTGAGAAGTTGAGCATGCATGACTTTCCACATAATGTTAAAGGTGAGCCTCCCGGGTGTTGCTAGTGGGCCTAGTTCCAAATATCTACAGTGGTAAAGCACATGAACTCTGGAGTCCGATACCTGGGTTCCTGTACAGCTCTGCCACTTACCAGCTGTGTGCCTGTGGGCTGGTTCCTTAACTACTCTCTGTGTCAATTTCTGCACCTGTAAAATCAGGGAATGATTATAGGTATCTCAAGTGGGTGTTGTCAGAATCTAATGGGATGGGGGGTATTAAACCCTTGCCACAGTGCCTGGTAGTAGATGCTCAATGAATGTTAGTATCATTATTATGTTTAATGTTATTGACTATGGTTAGATCCACAGTCAAGATTACATAATAGTTGAAGCATTTTCAATGCTTTGTCAGAGTTGTATATCACTCTTGTATTATCTATTAAAAAGCATATGGCTCTGCTTGATTCTTTACTGGTGGAGGGGGAGAGAGGGAAATAGTTCTACAGTCATATGTTAGGGATTAAATGATATGTGCTGGAATGACCCACCTAATTCACTATCTCTCACAGAGACGTATTATGAGACTTATTTTGGCACTTAAGTTTCATTGTTTTACTGAAAAGGAAGATGACAATACAACCTTCACAATGGAAAGGATGAAATGAGATCAATAATAACCACAGCAATCACCTCCTAAATAGNCCCATGCCCTGGCACTACATCAAAATTCAGTTCTCATAAAAGTAAAACATTTTTGAAATTCCAATTTTGGGGAGCAAGTTTAATCTCTGTTTTTATGTGGATTACACCAGGTTTAGAGAGTCATAATAGACTTTTTAACTGGCATCCACACCTTCCCCACCCACCCACTCTGTGAAGGACAATAGCCATGGCCATGCAGAAGTATTCTGGCACCTTGGGTAGCACCTGGAGGCAGGAAGCCCTGGTGGACCCCCTTACACGGCAAGTTAGGATCTGTTACAGTGTTCTCTGTAAAATCAGATTCTCAACTAAATAAATATTCCCAACTGACTGGCTGAATTAGGGTTTCAGGGTGTCTCATTCTACCAGTATACAGAGGGCACATGCAATCTGAAAAAAAAAAAACACAGACCCCCTTCCCCACCAACTCTTAACACACAATTATTTTTTTTTAAAGTAATATATCTACATGGTTAAAAAAAATCAAACAATACAAGAAGGTACTGTGAAAGGAAGTTTCCCTCCCTCTCCTGAATATTAATCCCTTAAATCCATTCCCCAATACTTTTATAGTTCTTTGTGTCTCCTTCCAAAGCTGCTTTATGCTTATGCAAGCATATATACATGTAACACCCCCATCCTCCTCCCACACACTTTTCCACATGACAGCATAATTCACACTCTGTCCTGCTCCTTGCTAATTCCACTTGAAGAAATATGACTTGCAGAGCCTCCATGTCAAAAGCAAAAATAATATTCCATTATAAAGATGTGCTGTCTGATATGGATGGTCATTTAGGTTGTTTNATTGTTTTACTGAAAAGGAAGATGACAATACAACCTTCACAATGGAAAGGATGAAATGAGATCAATAATAACCACAGCAATCACCTCCTAAATAGCTGACGGTTTTGTGCCCTTAGTATGTGCCATTTCTTATTTTTTTTCCAAGTGCTTTACATGTATTAATTCATTTTATCCTTACAAAATATTTGAATCCTATATTCCCATTTTCAGAGGAGGAAACAGGCTCAGAGAAGTTACTTTGCCAAGGTCACACAGCTTGTGAATAGTGGATGTGGGATTCAAATCTAAATCTGGGTCATGACGTAGAATTTGAATAAGATAATGTAAAGGAAACAGCAATGTAGCTGGGAAGATCAATACTCAGATATTAGTCCATTTCTCTTTTGTATTAGTCAGTTTCTGTTCATATGGAATACCCAAAATGGATAATTTATTTCTTACAGTTTGTAGGCTGGGAAGTCCACAGTCTGGGGGTTGCACCTGGAGAGGGCCTTGTTCTTGGTGTTGACTCTATATGGTGATGCAGGGTGTCACATTGTGAAACGGCTGAGCAACAGGGAGATAACATTCTCACTTGCTCTCCTTTTAAATCCATCAGAACCATGCCCATTACTCCATGAATGGATCAATCCACTCACGACAGCATAGTCCTCACAATCTAATCACCTCTTCAAGGCCCCACCTTCCAATTACCATAATAGGATTTCTCACCCTCTTAACAGTTACAGTGGGGATTAAGCTTCAATGAATTTTGGGGAAACAATCCACAGCACCTTCCATTTTTTTTTTTCCTTTTTTTTGTCTTTTTTTGTGACTGGCAACGGATCGCAACCCTCAGTGTCACGCCCGTACCGGACCGGGACCAGCAATGGGATCGCAACCCTCGGTGTTGCGCCCGCACCTCGCTCAGCCAGTGAGCAGCCGGTCTGTATGTGGGATCCGAACCCTCGGCGGGAGCGCCGCCGCGCTCCCAAGTGGCGCACTGTAGCAGTGCACCACCGGGCTGGCCCAGCTCCTTCCATTTTTTTTTTCTGTTTATTATTGTCATATAGATGTGACATTGCTCAGAGATTAGAGCACTGAGACCCATGCCCTGGCACTACATCAAAATTCAGTTCTCATAAAAGTAAAACATTTTTGAAATTCTAATTTTTGGGAACAAGGTTAATCTCTATTTTTATGTGGATTACACCAGGTTTAGAGAGTCATAATAGACTTTTTAACTGGCATCCACACCTTC
>NW_007728618.1:176931-219574 GCF_000696425.1 Galeopterus variegatus | reverse complement strand
CAAAAATAATATTCCATTATAAAGATGTGCTGTCTGATATGGATGGTCATTTAGGTTGTTTCTGGTCTTTACCAACTAAGGATGCTTCAGTAAGTATCTTTGTATATAAGTATTTGCATGTGTGCAACTCAATTTCTCTTGATTTTTATTTGCAAGCTCATATTGTGTAACTTTCTGACAGCACAAGAAATTGGCCAGAAGGAGAGAGACAATAGGAATATATTAGAAATGCAGAGGCTTATTCAGAGCTTGTGTACACCCCAGACATCTCTTCAGATGCTTTTTTGAGTGCTGTATCTCATGTTTCTCATGTTGCTTCAGAATATTATGTCCTGAAGCTCCTGAATCTTTTTTTCTGTGTGCCCAGTGAGTGATGGATGGATACGGTTTACAAGATTGATTCATATGGCATGTTTGTTTGGCTTCTGACAGGTTGTTTATAAGAATAATGACATCCGTCTGGAGCTGTCTCGCCTGGCCCGGATTGGGGACACCAAGATGAAAATCTATGGAGAAGTTGTATTCAAGTGTGAGAATGTGGCCACACTAGACCCCATCAACTTTGAGACCCCAGAGGCTTACATCAGCTTGCCCAAGTGGAACACCAAACGTATGGGCTCCATCTCCTTTGACTTCCGCACCACTGAGCCCAATGGCCTGATCCTCTTTACTCATGGAAAACCCCAAGAGAGGAAGGATGCTCGGAGCCAGAAGAACACAAAAGTAGACTTCTTTGCCGTGGAACTCCTCGATGGCAACTTGTACTTGCTGCTTGATATGGGCTCGGGCACCATCAAAGTGAAAGCCACACAGAAGAAAGCCAATGATGGGGAATGGTACCACGTGGACATTCAGCGAGATGGCAGATCAGGTAGGAAGCGACTAGAGGAAAGCTGTAGCATCTCAGTTTCCTGGCTTTATATTTTTTATTCTAATTCTTGCACTTGCATGCTTATTGATTCTGTTGCTGTTCCCTTTAGTGGTTGTTGAGATTGTGTTTCTGAACACGACACCTGTCTCACAGATGGCTCACCTTCTCCACTCGTCTCCCCTGTCACTCATTGCACCATTGTCTCAGAGTGATAGCTCTAAGACCCTGGGGCTAAGAATGGTTTTACATGTAGCATTTCCACTGCTACCAAAGTGACTGTCATGTCATTGATGTGGTATTCCCTCCCCTTCTCTTCTTCTCCTTTTTCTCATTACCATGGAAACCAATTGTGACATCACAGATGCTGCATTATGTGATTACTCTGTAGGATAAGCTTCACTGTGCAAGAGTTTATACAACAATAGACCTTTCAATAATTGGCAAGAGTCACGTTGCAGGGAGAAATTATGACAAGAAAGGAAAAGGCAAATTGATTTTTCCTGAAGTCATGTTCAGTTTAAAGCCTCCCTTTGGTGTGAAAGCCTATATTTCACTCTTTGCTCAGACCTCACTGACTCTCCCTTCCTCTTCATAACCTTTTACATTTGGTTTAAATGGCTGTGTTTGTTTCTGCAGCCGCAGATCAAACAAGCTAGCCCCGGGCAGTACATAGTCACTCTGGAATAGTAACAAAGAGAGAGGGGGAAAAAACACAAATAGAGAGTCTGGGGCTTTTGAATGCCTGAACAGTCTGCTTAGCTTTCTATGGACCATGTGCAATGAAGGTCACATCATGTGCTGTCAGAAAGGGCATTTCCCCAAGAGCAGCGATTAGAGCATTTGAATTTCAGACAATTTCCTGATTCTCTATTTAGGTAGTATATACTCAAGAAGGGTCTTAGCTACATTTGCCATATTTGTAGGGATTCACTCCCTTTGTGAGCTTTAAAAAAGCCATCATTTGGATATTTTCTTTCTAGGTGCATTTGGTCAGTAAGACAGAGCAATAGATGCCCCAAAAGGCTGAAGCCAGGAATGGCTGAGCTTTGGTGGGGTGACTTTCTGCATAATTCCAGAGCTAGAGCAAAGGCAGAGATGGGCAATGTTGCCTTTAGGAAAAGCTGGATGGGTTCCATGCAGAGGGCAGATGGGTGGCAGATTGCAGCCCTGGATGTTTTATTGCCCAATAGGAATGTTTATTGATTGTCTGAAATCTGATCGGAACTAAGAGGCTTCAAATTAAATGTGCTTGTTGAGCAAGAATGAACAGTTTGTGCTTTTTTTTTTAACAGAAAAATGCACAAAATTAATTTATCTGAAGGCTTAATCTCTGTCTCTCTCTCTCTCTCTGTCTCTCTCTGAGTTTATCAGTAGAAATTCAACAGGGGCAGAGCCAGAAAGCTGTCCCAGAATTACATAGAAAACATTGCTGTTGGTTTTTAAAACCATGCATTTGGGGTCTCTGGAGTTGGGTTATGGTTCAAGAGTATTGTCTGACTAACCTAGACCTTGACACAGCTTAAAAATTACTTATGTGGTTACGCACAGGTTAGAACACTCAAAATTGCTATACGTTTATTTCTGTTTATTTCCAACACTTATTGCACTAACCTAGACCTTGACACAGCTTAAAAATTACTTATGTGGTTACGCACAGGTTAGAACACACAAAATTGCTATAAGTTTATTTCTGTTTATTTCCAACACTTATTGCTTTTTGAAGTAGGGTAGCTATTTTGTTTTGTTAGAACCATCAATGGACCCATCTTTGACAAATATATTAGAATTTCAGAAACCTTGAATTTCATGCCTGGGAGCTATCACATAGGCCTATTCTTTGAAGTACTGATACATTTGATCAAAGCCTACAAAAATTTACTGAGTAAACAAATAATTGTCCCATGGAAGCAGTGTAACTTTAAATTTTAATGTAATATGTTAAACTTCATTTCTGCATCCTCATTTTCTGGTGCATTGTTTTTAGTTATAAACCTATACTAAAATGGATAGTTACAGAAACGAATGCATATAAGTGAGGTGCTTCCTTCTCTGATAATCCTGAAGAATATGACTGCGAGGATCTAGAAAAACTTTTATGGCCACTCTCCAGTTGGGGAAGCGAGTCTTAAAACTTGATAACTGCATTCAAAACAGTCGTGGTCACACATTCAGAGAACAGATTTTCCTCAGAATGTGTATTTAAGGCTTCAAAATTTAAATCAATTCCAGTACCATCCTTACTTGACAATAGACATCTCTCCCCTTTAGTTGGTGAGCAGGTTAGCCCTGTGGACATGAGGAGGGTTAAAGAAAGAAAAATGTGCAAGAGAAGATAATAAGAGACATGAGCCTGAACTCCCTCATTTGTGAAATAGAGAAAATAATAACTCCTACCTCACAAGATTGTTTAAAAAGTCAAGTGCAAAAACGCACATAAAATACTTAAAATGGAGGCCAGGACATTATTGTTGTTATGTAGGTGTTTGAAAGATTAAAAAACAGAAAGGCAAAGCGTGTTTCTCCAGGAGGAAGTGGGGAAGCCGGTTGTTGGCTTCAGCTCCCCAGCCCCAGAGGCCCCATAACCATGTACTCTCCTGCACTCGCGCTGATGCTGTAATTTAGAACATTCTGCCCATTCTTCATCTCATCTGATCTTCTCGGCCCTTCAGGCTTATGCCCTTCGTAGCTGAGGGAACTGAGGCTCAGACACAAGTGAAGGCTGACTGATGGATGGTATAACCCAGTTATCTTGGTTCCAGTGAGGCACTTCAAGAATAAAAAATTAAAGAAAAAAAAAAACTGGCAGGATGTTTGTATATCATCTAGTCCATTTCCTTGATTTTATAATTTAGGAAATTGAGCTAAATCCCTTTTCCCAAGTTTCTACATCAGGCTCTAGGGTCATATCTTCTGTAATATCATTGCATGTGTGTATAATCCAGCCACTGCCTGGGTGCGCCTCTCTCTCACCTTATCTCCTGCTCCGTCCCTCTTGCTTCCTCCACTCTCGCCACACTCCTTCCCACTGCTGGGTCTTTGTAGGTGCCATTTCCACCGCCTGGCATGCTCTTTCCCCTGGACTTTGAACAGTTGGATCCTTCTCAACATTCTGGTTTCAGCGTAACTGTCACCCCCAGGGAGGCCTTCATTGGCCTCTACTTTACACCTCTACATTACAGAAGAACCCATAGGCCGCTACCACAACACCCATTTTACTCTCTTCACTGCACCTGCCATTAACTAATCTCTCTTGTTTATTGTGTTATTTGTTTATTTCCTGTCCCTGTGCTCCAGAATGTCAGCTCAGTGACAGGACAGATATGCCTATAAAGTTCATTTCTCAGCTGAACCATACCAGAGACAGAATAGGTGTTCAACACATATTTATTAAATAAACAAATAAATAAAGAAACATGTTCCAGTTAAAATTTATCAAAGGCAACATGCAAAATATTTACTGGCAGGGCTGATAGCTAATGCCCAGTCTACAGGGTGGTCAGTGTATAGAGGGAGGGACAGGGAGGAAGTTCCATCCTTTTGGGGATGGCCAGCCCCTGAAGAAGACTCAAGAAACACATACAGAGGCCTTATTCTGTCCCAGGCACTAACAGAAGCACGTTACATATATTAACTCATTTAATCATCACATGAACTTGCAAGGCAGAACTGATTATTTTCCCATTTTATAGATGAGGAAGTTGAGGCATAGGAAGGTGAAGTCACTTCTTCAAGGTTATCAGCTTGTGCGGGGTAGAGCTGGGATTTAAACGCAGGCACAAACTGTACTGTTCTCAACCTGTAGGGTGTGCTCCCTCCCAAGGGAGCCAAGACTGTTCTTAGAGAAAAAGTATACCAGGTGTTAGGCCTCTGAGATTTTCCTGGGTCCTCTTACGAGCCAGGTTTTCTTAGCTGGTAGAGATTGGGACCAAATGGCCTACAGTGTCCTTCCTGCCCTTTTGCAGAGTTTTATTTCTTTGCCTGCATTGTTCTTTCCCGGCCAGGCAATACTGGTCTCTGAATTCACCTGCTGGGCTCCTTTCCTTTGGTTAATCAACTGGTGGTCTCACCTGAGATGTCAAGAGAGCTGTAAGGTCACTCTGCGTCCTTCCTCCCGCTCCAGGTACCATATCTGTGAACAGCAGGCGCACGCCATTCACCGCCAGCGGGGAGAGCGAGATCCTGGACCTGGAGGGGGACATGTACCTGGGCGGGCTGCCAGAGAACCGTGCCGGCCTCATCCTCCCCACCGAGCTCTGGACCGCCATGCTCAACTACGGCTACGTGGGCTGCATCCGCGACCTGTTCATCGACGGGCGCAGCAAGAACATCCGGCAGCTGGCGGAGATGCAGAACGCCGCGGGCGTCAAGTCCTCCTGTTCACGGATGAGCGCCAAGCAGTGTGACAGCTACCCCTGCAAGAACAACGCCGTGTGCAAGGACGGCTGGAACCGCTTCATCTGCGACTGCACCGGCACCGGCTACTGGGGCAGAACCTGCGAAAGGGGTGAGCTGGGGCTCATGGGTGGCCTGGGTGGCATGCGAGGGGCTGCGGCTGGGTGGCTGGGGTATTACAGATGGACCCGCGGACAGCCCAAGCCTTTGCACTACCTGTGCTTACTTTCTTCCAAAGACGAGTTTTTGGGTTCACTGATTTTCAGGACACCCTTTCTAGTTCTGAATGCTTGGATTTGTTCGGCTAGGGTTGGGTCGCAGAAAGAGAAACCTTTGAATAAATGCTACCATGATCATGATACTATTCTGATTAAATATCTTCTGTTTAGAGAGGATGAATATTCTCTTTTGGGAATCCGGGGGAGGGAGGGGCGGCTAACCGACTGGCTGTTTCATTTGAATAAATGAAAAGTCATTTTCATTGTAGCTCATGCTTCTTTAGTACTTTCTCCATGCTAACTCCTGGGTTAGGCTTTAGAAATATAATATCGAACAAGACAGATCCATCTCTGTCCTTATGGAGCTTGATGCCTCATGAAATATTTAGCCATTAAATAATTAATTACAAATGTGATGAGTTTTATAAGAGGCAGTATAATGTATTGGTTAAGAATATGAACCCCGGGGCCAGACTGGGTGAGAAATTTGGCCTCTTATGGAGTGATGTGAACTTCCTCAAGGTAGTCCGTATCTTTGAGACTTGATTTCCTCATCCGTAAAATGGAGATAATCACGCACCTACCTGGAAAGATATTGATGGTAATTGAGTTAATAGGTTTCTGAAATATAGTAAGCATTTAATAAGCATTAGTGATTGTTATAGTTGTAATTATTGTCATCAACATCATGAAAGAGAAGGTACAGAAAAGTTTGAGAGGTTCTTGCAAGCGGACCCAACACACTGGAGAGAAAGTTTCTGCAAAGAAGAAATATGTAAGGTAAGATGTAAAATACAAGTAGGAGGTAGCTTAGCAAAGGAGTAGGAGGAAGGAGTGTTGCCTAGACAGGAAGGACAGCATATGCCAAGGAACAATGTGAGACATCATTGCACAGTTGAGGGACTGAGCAGGTCCAGACTGGGCAGGATGCTTTGTTCCCTTTGGAACAAAGTCCAGAATGAAATGGGGGCTGCGGGAAGGATATGAGAGGTTGCTGAAGAGGTAGGGGCTGACCCTTTAGAACAGGCCAGAGGAGTAGGAGGAGCCCCTTTCTCTTCACTGCTTTAGTGTCTTACATTTGCGCTGAATTTATAGTTTGGGCGACAGGCAGAAATAAAGTAAAGCTAAGAGACAACGTCAAGACAAGGAGATTCCAGTCTATAGGCTATATCCAGATTGCAGCACAAAAAATTAAGCTGGCTATTCATGGGTTATCTGCCTTTATTTGATATAAAAGGATCATTTACATAGTTATCAAGTTTTTTGCTCAGGGTATAGCTCTAGGGCTTTGAGTTTACTGCATCTGCAATAGACATAGTTCTTGCCCTCAAGAAGTGTATCATTTATTTACCTAGGAATGGAGACATCTACACAAGAAGCAATAATAAAATGATGCAAGGCAGCAGCATGGGCTCTGTTGGGACACCAGAATAGGAGGACATGAAGATTCAGAGAAGGGAAGAATGTCTTGAGACACCTGCAGGGTCTTATCCCTAAAGACCACCAGTGGCCAGATATTATCCAAGTATCAGAAATCTGATGATGAGAGGGATCCTGGAGCAAGCCTGGAACAGGGGCTGGGTGATCAGTGAGAAGGTATTTTCAAGGAATGGTTTATATGGTGTCAGTTGTGTTACCAGTTAAGTACATTTCAAGAGAACTGCAAATTTTTCTTACAATCAGACCAAAAACAGGACAAAGGGCACTGGGGTGAAGGACAAAGGGCTGGGTGATCAGTGAGAAGGTATTTTCAAGGAATGGTTTATATGGTGTCAGTTGTGTTACTAGTTAAGTACATTTCAAGAGAACTGCAAATTTTTCTTACAATCAGACCAAAAACAGGACAAAGGGCACTGGGGTGAAGGACAAAGAGAGTTTTCTTAGAGCTTATGGAATGAATTAAATTCAGATTTTCTGAATTTTCAAAGCAACAACCATTACATGAGCTAAGATGAGGAGGCAGCCATCTGGAACAGAAATAGGCCACATGGGGCTGGTCAGTCTGTCAAGTGCCTGGACTCTTTCCAAATCTCCTTGTAGGGTGGCCTACCCTGGTGCTTGTTCAGAGAGATAGAAAGGTCATTCGACCTCTGCGATGCATAGGGCAGTTTTGGTGTAAGCCAAGGTGCTGTGATCGTCTGTTGAATACAAAGACAGTAGTGTAAGATCAGAAGGTCATATCAGACATCTCTCTTCTTCCTTTTGGGTCTCTTCCTAACTCAAGGGCCTTCTGGTTGTGGGAGGCAGGCAGCAGTGACTGTAGCCAGCTGTGCAAGGTGTTTCTGAGTTCTCCTATTCCAAGGGCAAATCAATGGGAGCTGGTCCAAAATTTGCCAAGTGCAGTGAAAGTCACTGCACCTTTTACATTGTCAATTCTGACTAGTCATTAAAAGGCAGCTGATTGGGGATATATGAGGGACAATTATTCTTGGTATAGTGCAGCCAAGAGTCATCCATTCTGACCAAATGAGAAGGAGCTTAGTGACTTTAAGGCATTTGATCTCTACATCGCTCAAATCCCAGACGGTTCAACTGATTGTTTTGTTCCCCCACTAATTATTTTTTGCCCCTGTATTGTTCCTGACACCATGTTCAGAATGAATCAGTGGAGTGTAAAAATGATAGGACTTCACTCTGCTAGCAAAGAAAATAGAGCTTCCCAATGACACTGTTTTTCTTTATGGAAACTGATTCCTCAGTGGAGACTCTTTTGAGTAGCTTTTCTTATTTTTTCTACATGCAACAGACATTTATTGAGGTCCTAGTATGTTCCAGGTACCATGTTTTATATTAGAAATGCAAAACAAACAAACAAACAAACAAACCAACCCCCCCCCCCCAAACTGACACAATCCCTACTTTTGATCAAGGTGTGTACAGTCCTCCTCACAGGGAGGCAAAGGGAAAGGGGGGAAATGTTTAATGTGTGGTAGATGTTATGCCACATGTCTGTAGGGAAACAATAGGGCAAGCAAGTGCAAGTGGTCACTTCTATATGGAAGAATGATGTTCAAGAGAAGGAGACACAAGGTTTCTTGTATTTTCTTGGCCTCTATTTCTAACAAAACTATGGCCTCTTTATACCTCTGGTCCTTAGTGTCTGCTATAGGTACTTCTGAAGACTGGTAAAGAAAGTGTTTGGCATCCTCTTTATACAGGAATGTGATCCATTTTGGGTTAAGGAATGCTGCCCTACTTACCATAACAACATCAACTTGGTCACACAGTTTACCATTCTGTCTCTAATATTTTTTTCTAGAAGCATTAACCCTAAGCTTTGAATCGATCATTTGTATTAAATATGATAAGCCTAAGACAATTCCTAAGGCTGTGTCCCACCTGGCCCAAATTGTGTCATACTGGGGCTTTATAGGGGGTGAGTCCCTTGGTACTGCTGGGCCCATAACAGGAATAGTAGTGTTAGAAAGAGGCACTTGTATAAAGAAAGTGGAGAAAGCATAGGTGGGATGCTGAAAATTGGAATTAGAGTTGGGCATGGCCCAGAGCAAACACTAGATCAAAATAGCCCAAGAACACAAGCAAAGTGAGTGAACAGATCAGTCTAAGGACAAAGGAGCTAGGAACTATATGAGTATACGAGACTAGGATTAATTTGCATGAGTATCTTTCTCTTATAGTAAAATTGGATGACTCTGGCTTCTCCCCTCGTAAGAGAGTGCTTCTAGTGCCTGTGAAGATTAGCAACTCTAAATCGTGACATCTGAAAATTAGCTTGATTTTGTATTTAGTCTTTTTTTTTTAACATAATCTGTTGCTATTCTCAGAAGATGTAGATATCTCTACCCTTCCCAATTGTTCAGCTCTCGATATTTTGGTTTTTGTTCCTAGTGATGTGGAAGATATCCCCATGACCTAAAAGGCAAAGGCCTGTTTTAGCTACTTAATTCTAATCAGTTTGGTTGAAATGTTTTAATATACTGGAAGACCACCTGCCATTCTGTGAAGTCCTATTGGACAGAGGAAACAGTCTAGCTTATCTTTAGTCTTTGCTGGAGTTCTTCCTTCTTAAGAAGATATGATCACTGGAACAACATAGGCATCTTATCCTTGCTGATGTAGCCAAACAGTTTAATTGAATTAGTGAGAGTCAAGTCCTGGTAAGGCAGGAATAATGACTTCATTTATTTGTAGACCAGCGAGCTTAACTTTGAGGCCACTGCAGATTCTGTCCTCTTCTCTGGATGGCTTTTTCTAAATGTATGCTGACACTTATTTGGCAAAAAAGTAAACAGAGCTCAGCACAAGTCACTTCTATGTCAAGAAAAAAAAAAACCTACAGTACAGTGCTTAGAGGCAGGGTGGCCTCATGGTCAATGGCATCAATTTTAGAGTCAGGTATACCTTTATTCCTGTGTTGGTTCTATCACTTACTGGCAAGATGATGTACAATAAGCACTTGATTCTTATAAGTCTCAGTATCCTTATATGTAAAATGGAGATACTAATACTTACCAGTTAAGGGTCTCTTCATTGCAAGCTACAGAATTGACTATGGTTAACAGTCAAGAAAGTGGATTTACTGGAAGATTACCTGGAAAGGTATTGGCCAAATGACTCTCACTAACTATACCTTTGAAGGGAGGCAGAATGACTCTGGGGACCGCAGGGCATTGTGATTGAGGTCCCCTGACCTTCAGGTTCTGGACTTTTCCATTCAGAGTGTACATTTTCCAAAAGAGACCTGGTTGATCCAGTTTGGTTCATCTCTCTATCCCTCTACCAGTCAGCTTTGTCTAGATGGGCACAGATATGGGAGATCACCCATATATACACGTTGGGTGATTCCTTGAGAGGAGACATATTCGTGAGCTGGAACTATCCCATCCACTCCTGATGTGGTTAAGAGGCTGAATGGGAAAATGTGTTTTAATTGTTAAACACAGTGGCTAGAATGTACGATGTATAATAAGACATTCTCTCTTATTTAGGGTACTTTTTAAGGAGAGTGGGTAAGGAAAAACCAGCTGCAGTATCTGCCATACCTCACCCCCATTGGCATAGTGTCCTGCAGACAGTCCTGGGCCTTCTCCCAACTCAGGTGTGTCTTGTTCACTTGGGGCAGGCATTCATGATAGGTCAGGTACTCTCTAAGAGGTCAGATGAAAGTCAACTTTTCAAGTTCTTCGGAAAGAAGTGAGAGGTTTGAGGCTCCTGGGAGATGCCTGTGCAGTGGAACAGCTTGGGTACTTTTCTAGCATAAATGATGCCTTAGATTTTTAAAAAATTCTGATTCTCCCCCATGTTCAAATGCCTTTTTGTCTTCAGACATAGGGTATCAGCTGAATCATCAGCACTAGAGGCCACAGCAAAGGGTGTAGACTACTATGGTTCCTTTAAGAGGTTAAGCTTTATTAGTCGAAAAAAAATCCTGTGAAAGAATTACATATATGCTAAATAAAATTTGGAAAGTATAGAAAAGTGGAAAGATTTTTTTAAAAAACTACCCAGTGATCAAACACAATTATTAACATGCATGAGGGTTTTGTTTTCTTCTACATAGCTATAATTGTACTACAGGTAAACTTGTGTTCTGCCTTCCCCACCTAATACCATATTGAAATCTACAATTTCTCTTCCTTTATGTATTCTTTATGTGCCTCTCCCTCTCTCACCCCACACATACACACAATTTTACTGAACCATTTTCTTAGTACTTTTTCATGGTTAAGGTCAAGGTACCCTGACTGGTAAGGCCATGTTGAAGGGAAAGCATGCATTAAACATCTGTTTTCCCACAGTCTCTAGCACTGTGTTATACTCACACTATGTAGTTATTAAGTGTTGAAGACCCCCAAGGCTCTGTTTGAGGTTTACTTTCAGTCCACATATTCCCATTGGTGCCCTTATCCATTGCCATGGTATCAAAGATCATCTATGTGTCAATCACTCACAAATTGGTATCTCTAGCCTGGAACTCTCCTTGCAGTTCCAGATTTTATACACCCAGTTGTCTATCTGATATCTTTGTTTAAAAGTCTGTTAGGTATCTTAATCATATCATTGAAAAACAAATCTTAAGTTCCTCCTCCCTGCACCAGACTTTTTACTTTCAGTTTTTTCATCTTAGCAAATGACATCACCATTGTCCTTGGTGGTTTTCTGTGATTTTTCTCCCACACCATTTAATCTGTCTCAGCAAGTCCTACCAACTCCTCATTTAAACTCATCCTGCATCTTTCCACTCTCTGCCTCTGTACTGCTCTCATCCTAGGTCAAACCACACTGATCTCTTCTTTGGACAACTAGATAGCATGTAGTATATGATTATGGAAAATCCAGATTCATTTTGTGCCTTCCTTAGAGTATTAAAGTTAGATTATTAAAATCTGTACATACCCAAAACATTCTTACTATAAGAAGCTATAGTTTCAGTGGCTTTTGGTCCATAAGATTGTAGGAAATGAAGCTATGATGCTTCTTTAGACCTAACTTCAGCATTAGCATAGGGATCCCGTAAGTGGGTACCTAGCTCTTCTTTGTGTCAGGCCTGATGAGCTAAATCATAAGGATACAAATTTGTAGAAGACATGTTTTCTATCTTCCATGAGCTCACAGTCTAGCACAGGTTATGGAGAAGTAATCTAAAAACTATAATGCAATCCATCAAGGTTGATGATTCAGGGAATAATGACAGGAAAGAAAGATGAAACAGTTATAAAGCAAGATATGACCAATACAATATATCATTTTATAACTGGTTCTAAATCCACTGGGCTCTGTTCAAGCTGACTCAGTGGTGTGGGGACAGCAGAAGCCCTGGCTTCCAAGGTCAAATATAATAATGTTGGTTACTTTCACGGATCCCAAGGCCTTTGAGGAGGGTATTTGTAGAAGACATGTTTTCTATCTTCCATGAGCTCACAGTCTAGCACAGGTTATGGAGAAGTAATCTAAAAACTATAATGCAATCCATCAAGGTTGATGATTCAGGGGATAATCACAGGAAAGAAAGATGAAACAGTTATAAAGCAAGATATGACCAATACAATATATCATTTTATAACTGGTTCTGAATCCACTGTTCAAGCTGACTCGGTGGTGTGGGGACAGCAGAAGCCCTGGCTTCCAAGGTCAAATATAATAATGTTGGTTACTTTCACGGATCCCAAGGCCTTTGAGGAGGGGATCTGCCTTATGGCTGTGTCCCATCCCCTAAGGATATCCAAGTTCTTTAATTAGATGTGTGNAAAAAAATCCTGTGAAAGAATTACATATATGCTAAATAAAATTTGGAAAGTATAGAAAAGTGGAAAGATTTTTTTAAAAAACTACCCAGTGATCAAACACAATTATTAACATGCATGAGGGTTTTGTTTTCTTCTACATAGCTATAATTGTACTACAGGTAAACTTGTGTTCTGCCTTCCCCACCTAATACCATATTGAAATCTACAATTTCTCTTCCTTTATGTATTCTTTATGTGCCTCTCCCTCTCTCACCCCACACATACACACAATTTTACTGAACCATTTTCTTAGTACTTTTTCATGGTTAAAGTCAAGGTACCCTGACTGGTAAGGCCATGTTGAAGGGAAAGCATGCATTAAACATCTGTTTTCCCACAGTCTCTAGCACTGTGTTATACTCACACTATGTAGTTGTTAAGTGTTGAAGACCCCCAAGGCTCTGTTTGAGGTTTACTTTCAGTCCACATATTCCCATTGGTGCCCTTATCCATTGCCATGGTATCAAAGATCATCTATGTGTCAATCACTCACAAATTGGTATCTCTAGCCTGGAACTCTCCTTGCAGTTCCAGATTTTATACACCCAGTTGTCTATCTGATATCTTTGTTTAAAAGTCTGTTAGGTATCTTAATCATATCATTGAAAAACAAATCTTAAGTTCCTCCTCCCTGCACCAGACTTTTTACTTTCAGTTTTTTCATCTTAGCAAATGACATCACCATTGTCCTTGGTGGTTTTCTGTGATTTTTCTCCCACACCATTTAATCTGTCTCAGCAAGTCCTACCAACTCCTCATTTAAACTCATCCTGCATCTTTCCACTCTCTGCCTCTGTACTGCTCTCATCCTAGGTCAAACCACACTGATCTCTTCTTTGGACAACTAGATAGCATGTAGTATATGATTATGGAAAACCCAGATTCATTTTGTGCCTTCCTTAGAGTATTAAAGTTAGATTATTAAAATCTGTACATACCCAAAACATTCTTACTATAAGAAGCTATAGTTTCAGTGGCTTTTGGTCCATAAGATTGTAGGAAATGAAGCTATGATGCTTCTTTAGACCTAACTTCAGCATTAGCATAGGGATCCCGTAAGTGGGTACCTAGCTCTTCTTTGTGTCAGGCCTGATGAGCTAAATCATAAGGATACAAATTTGTAGAAGACATGTTTTCTATCTTCCATGAGCTCACAGTCTAGCACAGGTTATGGAGAAGTAATCTAAAAACTATAATGCAATCCATCAAGGTTGATGATTCAGGGGATAATCACAGGAAAGAAAGATGAAACAGTTATAAAGCAAGATATGACCAATACAATATATCATTTTATAACTGGTTCTGAATCCACTGTTCAAGCTGACTCGGTGGTGTGGGGACAGCAGAAGCCCTGGCTTCCAAGGTCAAATATAATAATGTTGGTTACTTTCACGGATCCCAAGGCCTTTGAGGAGGGGATCTGCCTTATGGCTGTGTCCCATCCCCTAAGGATATCCAAGTTCTTTAATTAGATGTGTGACCTTGAGATAGTTACTTGGATTCTCTGGCCTCTCTGTTCTTCAAGAATAAAATGAGACAAATGAGTTTCATGTTCTCTCAGGGACCTTTCAACTCTAAAACTCTGTGATTCTCAAATGTCATCATCTTGGCAATGTCTTCCCTTATCCCGAGTAGAGAAATAAAGGTGAGTGAAGGGCAGACCAGGAATGTGAGTCCTTGTTCCTGGCAATCTGCAGAACTGTCTGGATCAGGACGCTGAGTTTAGTTATACCAGGACTGCAATGAAGTTTTCACCTCTCTGACTCATTCATCAAATGAATACCTTGATGTACTGAGTGCACTTGAGGCCCATGATGCATAGGTTTTAATTGATGGATTAATGAATAGAACCTTGGACTTCTTAAAGCATTAAAAGTCTGTCTCCTTTTTGGTCCATTGTTTATCCCCTTTTGATGGATAATGGCATGTATCTGAGAAAGGGGCTTCCCAAGAAATACAGAATTCATTGATATCAGTCAAAGTGTCTCCACTTTTCTGTATTCATTGTTGCTTAAGTGATACAAATATATCTCTGGTGGCAACCACAGCAGTGCTCAGATTCAGCCTCTTTTTTTTTTCCTCTTTCAGTTCTTCAAGTTTCCCTTTCCACAGACACAGGATTGTATAATCCCAGGAAAATATCCTATAATCCATGAACCCTAGCTAAGAATATTCCACTAGGTCAGGATCTGAGATACCCTCAATCACAGCTGCTCCTGTTACTCCAGAGAAGGTCAGGGTAGTATATTCTAGCTATTCTGGAGTCATGAAGCTCTTGAAGTCTCAGAAGGA
This sequence comes from Galeopterus variegatus, assembly GCF_000696425.1. Lineage (NCBI taxonomy): Eukaryota > Metazoa > Chordata > Mammalia > Dermoptera > Cynocephalidae > Galeopterus > Galeopterus variegatus. Next base: position 204,554 of record NW_007728618.1, on the reverse strand, counting down.
CAGGCTAGGGACTTTGCAGATATTTGAGAAAAATACACCTACACCTGCATTCAGCCTGAGAAAGTGAGAATCAGCACTTTGGTGCAAGCACGTGACAGCTGCTTATGAACCACAGTACACCTGCTGCCAGCTATGGTGCTGTCAAGTGCAGGGACATGGTGGCCATTTACATTGCCATGGTGTATCTTTATTACCACGTATGCTAAAAGTGGTTTAACTGCCAGCAGACATCTGCCCATTATAATGCAATAAATTGAGATGCTGCTAAATTATGAGAAACAAGTGCTTTGAAACACAACACAAGGGGATTGTCCCAGGCTTTTCTAGCATCTCTGCTTTGTGTTTCTTTTCACAGATAGATGAATCCTTCTTTGCTCCAGTTTGGGTTATGAGGAAAAGTTAAGAGACCTGCTATTTGTTAAAGGAAATTATGTGCCTGCTGTAGGTTAGATTCTTAATATATACTGGTCCATTTCACCCTCACATGCACTCTGCAGGCTGCAAATTATTATTCTCATTTTCCAGATGATGAAATTAAGGGCCCAATTTATCCCAAAGTACCTACTGAGCACTATGTGCAAAGGACTGTGTTGAGACTTGGGATGCAAAGGCATTGATGGTGATGCTCCTCATAAACATATCATTACATTCTGATATTTGAGGATGGTAAGACATAAATGCAGAAAGAAATATCATGGAAGGCAGAACAGACTGGGAGACACTAGAGCTGAGGCTTGGCAGAGGAGCAGAAATCTCCCAGACAGACCAGCCAGGGGGAAATATTCCAGGCAGAAGCAACAGACGTGCAGAGGTGGCTTCGGTAAACAGTTAATTGTTTTACATGGGTAGAATGTTAGGCTTAGAGAGGGAGGGGAGATTTGAGGAGACATTTTAGAAGTGAGACTATAGGGCTGGCAGGGCTGGCTGTGAAACACTTGGCTTTCCAACAAGTTTGGACCTCATCTTACAGGAGGCACACCATTTTTAGCAATTGAATAATAAGGTCAGATCACTCTGGCAGAGGACAGATCACACGTGGGAGACAGAAAGCTAACAGATCAGTGCAAATTAGTTAAGTTCGCACTGACATTAATTCGGGAATGAACGATAAGAGCCCCAACTGAGGTAGAAAGAATGGTGGTTGAGTTCTGGGGACACATCTAATAGATATACAAGAAGCAATGTTGATTTGAGTGAGTAACCAACTGTATACAGCTGAAGAGAGGCTGCGACTGGATTGAAACGGTATGGCCATTGAAGGCTACTGTTTCTTCCCTGTGACACTCAGTCATCCTGAATCAGTGGGAGGTTCTTGAGGAAGTGGGGAAGAATGAGGTGACCAGTAAGGGGTAGGAACATTTGGACCTACAACTCTGAACATATTTGACTTACCTCTCTCTGTGCTTCAGCTTCCATATTTACCACGGAGAATATGGACAGTGGCTGTTTAATTGTCTTGTCAGAGGATCTGTTATAGAGTCAAAATGCATGAGGTGCTCACACACGATAAAGACAATGTGCCCCATTTTGAATCTGGAATTTGGCAATTCAAGAACGAAAAAAATCCTCCGGCTGGTATTTCAATTCTATTTTTTCTCGTGTTATAGAAATGACCCAGATCTGACTTCTGTGTTTAAGCATGTGCTATAGGTTAGAGCTAAAAAGAGGAAAGGTTCAGCCTAAGGGAACATACTGAAGCTTGCTTTTCTCCAAACTTCAAATAGTTCAGGTTTGCAATCAAGACATGACTCTGCTGTAATCCCAGATTTTAAAGCATTGTGTTCAAATGATCCGTTGTGATTGTTATGATCTCAACCAAGTTTGGCATTTTTTTGGTGGAAGAAGATGAGTTGTAGCTTGTCTCTCTTTCTCTTTTGTAAAAGTGGCCAGATTAGAGACTAAGATAAAAGGTTCTTTCCTTAAAGATAGGAAAATCATATTTTGAATTTCTCTCTGTTCTGGTCTCTCATTATGCATTTCCTTGAAATGCTGGGTTTACAGCAATGACACCTAATACTGAGGACTGTGCATGTGTGTGTGTGCATAGAGTGCATGTGTATAGTTTCCCTCTAATTTCTGAGAAATTTCTTTATTTTATTTTATCATGGGTTCTGTATTAATCCAATTGTTAAGGGGAAGAAACAGCCCCAACAAGAAATCTAAAACTGGATTGACCCAAAGAAAACCAGGTAGGGTATAAAGGGTCATAGAATTACTTATCTTGCCAGTAGGACAGATGCTCAGATATTATCTAGCAAAACCACCCCTAGCCCCAATTTTAAATGAGAAAACGGAGGCCTCCAGGTAGGAAATGAGTGGCCCAAAGAATAGAATATAATATTTTTGCCCTCTCATTTTGATTCCCCTGTTATGATATTATCTAGCAAAACCACCCCTAGCCCCAATTTTAAATGAGAAAACGGAGGCCTCCAGGCAGGAAATGAGTGGCCCAAAGAATAGAATATAATATTTTTGCCCTCTCATTTTGATTCCCCTGTTACTGGATTTTTCAAGGAAATGCATAAGCAATATCTGTGCATGTTTTATCAAGCTATGTGTTTAAGTCCTGATGACCTACTAAACAGTAGAATCATGGCATTATAGCAAAGACATTTGGTCAATCTCCAGTAATTTGTTCTTGTTGGTATATTTTATTTGAAACATTGGCAATTGATTTAAGGGGAGAAGAAATGTGAAGGGAAGAGACGTGCATACATTTTTTCTCTCTCTTTCATCACCCAATTCCATCTTATCCCATGAACAAATGAACCCAGCCCAACTGGGAGGGTTTTGGAATGATAAGTGCATCTGGGACTTAGGGCTGGGACCCCTGGAATGAATGGCTCTTGAATGGCCCCCCTCTGGGGGGCAGTGGACAGTTATTTCCCTGTCAAGTGGATGTAGTCTTTCTTGAAGATCATTTCATGCTTCTTAGCATGTTTAACCTTTATAGCAAGACATTTTCATCAAAATGACAAACCCCAACAGAGCCTTCTAAGAGGCCAGTAAATCAGAAACCTTATGAAATTTGTGGGATTAGCACGCTCCCCATCTTTATTCCCCCAGGGAAAAGAAGCCCTGTGACTTTCAGATTTCAATCTTCTCCACAGGCCCCTTGTCTGAAACTTCCTGCTGTGGCCCGCTGGTATTTGAATATTGTTTTCGTATAGTCGCCCAGGGCCACATAAGCTAAGGCTGGCACATTCTTTGTCTCCATTAGCACAGTTGTAAAGGAGAAATAACTGCTCTGATGTTTGTTTAGCTGAATTCTCCCCACTCCTGAAGACATATTTTCTGGGTCTGAGGATTGTGGCTGATGCTTAATGTCACCATGCCTGTGGGAGCAAGCTGTTGCCCAAAGGGACCTCATCCCCAGCCAGCTCTCCGCTCCCTTGACCCTTGCTTAGTCTATAGTAAAACTACTTACACAAGCAATACAGTATCTGCAGCCACTGTCAGATGGAGCCTCCTCCTATGGAAATCTTTTGCAAAGTCAAGGCCATGTTGAAAGTAGAGGCGGAAGGAGAAAAGATTGATGAGTAACAGTCCTGTTAGCTGTGCACGTGATAAAAACATTTATTGAGGGTTGGGAGGAGGTTGGCTCTTTTATCAGAGTTTACAGATTCATATTTACAGGTTGGAAAGGACCTCAGAGGTTTTTGAGTCTAACTCAGTATCTGATGCATACATACCCCCCTGACAAAATTCCTAAATTGCTCTATGGACTCTATGGGAACATTCACTCTGTTTCCATGTGTTGTACTAAATGCTTAGCAGTGGTTAGCTTATTGAATCATTGCAATAACTATATAGGATAGGTGCTATTTTCATTCTTAATTTATAGCTGAGGAATTGGAGTCAAGGATAGGTTAAGTAACTTGCCCACGGTCACCCAGTTAGAATAGCTGAGGTGTTGTTCTGGGTCTTCTACTCCCACAACCACTCTTTCGTGATCAATATCCTCCACTGCTCCCAGCAACAAGGGAGCTCACCTTTTCAAGAAGCAGCCATTCCATTTCTGAATGGTACTAAATAGTCTAAAAATCTCCCTTTTACAATGAGCTGAAGTCTTTATTCTTCAAATACCTTTCTTTTGGTCTTGATTCAGTTTTTGGGAGCAAAACAGGATTTACTCACTGAATAAACATTTACTAGGTACTTACCATATTAATCTGTTTCTGCTTATTACAAAATACCTGGAACTGGGTAATTTATAAGAAAACAAAATCTATTGCTTAGTCTCGGAGGCTGGGAATTCCAAAGTGTAGGGAACACATCTGGCGAGGGTCTTCTTTGGTGTTGCCTTATGTATTTGCCTTACAGCAATACAGGGATCTCATGTGGCCAAAAATGTCAGAGCAGAGAAAGAGAAATAACTCCTCATGTGCTCTCCTTTTAAAGCCCAGAACCACACCCGCAACCAACTTTAATCTATCAACTTAATCACCTCTTCAAGGCCCCACCTTTCAATCACCATAATAGAATTTCCTACCCTCAAAAGTTACAGTGAAGATCGAGTTTTGGGGGACATTCAACCCAAGGCACTTACGATGCCATGGACACTGGGATTACAGAACAAATCAAGCTTAAACCCTCTCCTGCAATCAACCTTCGGTTATTTAAAGACAACTATAATTTTTTCACTGAAGTGTTGTCAGTCATTCTCAGGATAAACATGACTAGTTTTTTCAACCAGTCCTTACCTGTTGTAGTTTTGAGTTCTTTTATAATCCAATAGTCATTGAAGGGACTAGGGGAAGGTGCGAGGGGACTGCACATTGACTGAATGGAAGGATGGCTCCCAGTACCAGAGAACTGTGAGAAGCAGGCCATGTCTGTCCAAGCAGCAAGCATGCATTATTAATGAAATAACTCGTATGATTATCAGACATTGTAATATACGTAGACTATGGGTTTGTATGGCCAGTAGGATTCAATAGTATATGAGTGTTTATGGGGGATGAGTGCTTTGTCTAGTTTCTTATCCTGAAGAAATGTTTTGGACTGGCAATTGGTAGTATCACATTTACTGTCTCGTCTTATTTTGTCCTAGATTGAGTGTGGTTAAATCACATATTTCAAAAGCAAAGCTAAATTTATTTTTGACCCTAGAAACATCTCAGGGTATCACTAAACAAGGGAACTATGGTTTTGCCAAGTACCAGCTGATATAGAATTATTAAATGCTAGAGCTATCAGGGCCTTAAAAAGTCATCTGTTCCAGTGCTGATAATTTACAAAAAAAGAACGGAGATTTAGACTGATTACATAAGTTGCCCATAGTCACATATATAGTAAGTAGCCATGGTGGGACTCACAACTCAGTATTTTGAATCCTAGACCGGAGCTCTCTATCCGAAAGAAACTTGAGGAGGTTCTCCTGCTTTGTGCCTTTGGGCTGGTTTTCCTGTGTACCTGATTGTGGGATGCTCCTGCCTCACAGCTCAGAATCTTTCTTCACAATCTGAGAGGATCCTTGTGACTTTTTAGATATAATAGTCCCTTTATTTATCGCAAATAAGCTAGGCAATTAATTAACAGTTAGCAACTTATGGCCCGGAAAATCTTATTACCGAAACCTTACATTATCAGCACATCTGTTTAAGAAGAGATGCTTAAAGAAGTGGTCTGAAGAAGCAGATTCCTGATCATCTCCAAGGAGCGGACCACTGAAAGGCAACCCGGCAGGTAGTGGGGGATTGTACTAAGAGCATCGGAGTCACTGAAATTCACACGAAGGGAATATAAAAAGAGAATTTACATTTACTGAGTACCTACTGTATGCCAGGTATAATTTAGTCTCTAAATTAAGATGCACGAGTTTTGGAGTCAGACAGAACTGGATTTAATCTCAGTTCCATTATTGCTCATTATTTTGTGATCTTGAGTATGCTTTTAACTCCTCTGAGTCTCAATTTTTTGATATATAAGAGAAGCATTTTGGGAGTGTTTGTGAAGCTTAACTAATTATGTAAAAATTCTAGCACAATGCCTGCAACTTTGTAAGTGTTCAGTACATGGAGGAGTATTATTATTCTCTCATTTAATTTTTAGAACAAGCTTGTAAAGTTCGTGTTACCATTCATATTTTTAAAATAATTAAATCAAGGATCAGAAAGATTAAATCATTTGCTATATTTACAAAGTCAGTGAAAACTGGAGGTAGAGTATTTTTTAACCAGTCTACCAAATTTTCTATTATACTTTGCCATTCCTTAAGTGGGAGGCCTTGGAGGTGGGATCAGGCACTTTGGGAGGGAGAAAGAGCTGTGAGAAACAGAGATGGCTTTTTTGTGTGTGTATCTTCCAACCCTGTCCATTCTCTGTTTACAACTTACAGAGGGTAAATATGAGGAATAAGCGGAGATGAAAGCTCTCCATTTGAAATAAATTCAGGATTTAGGAAAGTAATCAAGATCTTCTATATTCTCTTGCCCACATTTTCAGTTACTAAGTGGAGGAGAAAATCTCTAAGATTCCATATGGCCAGTCCAAAAAAGCATGAATTGGGCACAGTTTGGGACTGGGAAGACAAATTTTGCCCTATCACAATTTACCCAGGTCCTCAACATACCTTAACTCACACCTTAACCACATCCATGTGTACACACATACACACACATGCACATAAATGCACAAACGCAAATTCTTCAGCCATAAACCTGGACCTCTCTAAATTTTATTTCACCTGTCTGTCTTCTTCACTAGACTGTGTGCCATCAAGCACGTATCCCCAGTGCCAACAACAAAGGAACTCAATCTGCATTTGTGGAGGAAAAATAAAAGAATGAGTGAAAATCTAAATGAAGGGGACTATTTCTAAAGTTAACTATACTTGACTTAGAACTCTGGTTTATTATCTGACAAATTTGGAGAAACGTGGTGCTTACTAGACATCTAACCCACCCCTGCCCCCAGCCTCACTTCTAACAAGATTTTTCTGGTGGGCAGAGATGAGGCTGTACCCAGAGAAGAACCATCCAGGAGATTCCTGAAGCAAGGACCTGGATCTTGGACCTGTAACAAATATTCCTGCATCCCAATATTAGCAATAGAAACTAGGCAAGATTCAGTATTGCTTAACATGAACAGATGGGGAGGCACGGGAAACATGAATCTTGGATAGAAGGAGAAGCAGGCTTATGTGTCTGGGGCAGGAGCCTTCTACCATTTGAAACAATGGGAGTGACCTTGAAGCTTTCCTCAGTGAGAGGAGCTTTTAGTGAGTGACACCCTTTTCATCCTGCTCACTCCCATTTTCTTCACCCCTCCCCTGCCCCTTTACCTTTTCCCTCTTTCCTCTTCTTTCTCCCATTTCTTCTTCATTATTTCTCCCTGCTCAACCCCACACAGTCCTTTCTTCCTTCTCTATTCATCTTTTAGGCTTGATGCAGCAATAAAGTCTATCTTTTAATGGGCTCTTCTCTCCCAGAGAGATGAAATTGACCTCAACCCCACACAGTCCTTTCTTCCTTCTCTATTCATCTTTTAGGCTTGATGCAGCAATAAAATCTATCTTTCAATGGGCTCTTCTCTCCCAGAGAGATGAAATTGACTCTTGTTTTTTCAGAATGATTGGCCTGGGACCTGACACAAAGTGTGGACTGCCCAATACTGCAAGGTGGCTGGTGCCTAGCGGCTGCCTAGATCAGTGACATCTGGTGGAAGAAAACAGAGGGCCCCCAAGGGCTCTGCGATCACACTGTCTGCCTGGAAGCCATCTCCTTTTGAACTATGACAAATGAGAAAGGGTCTTGGCAAGAGGGAGCAATCACTGTAAAGCCAGGTGGCTAAAATAGAATGGGAATGCAGAATAGTACACTCGGTTATCAATCCCTGCTGGAGGAAGTGACTTGGCTGCTGCAAAGGAGCCCCTCTGTGCCTAATGTTGGGTTTCCCCCTTGGGCTTTCTGTAAATGTAAACTGATGGCCATGGTGTGATGGTCAAGGAATGTGTCCTCAGGATGATGCTGAGTGGAATTATTTCTTTGTAAAGTTTCTTTTCCCCTTCCTTTCTCACTCCCTTCAATCCTCTCACTTTTTTCTCACCTTTCTTTCACCTTTCTTCTTTTCTTAATGTGATCCCTTCAAAATACTTTGAGTTTCTTTCCTATGGGAAGAGCATGTTTGACTTATTTCATTTCTATTTGCTACAGAGTGCCATTCCTGGGGGCTTTGATGGAGCAATTGATATAATGAATCTTGACTTTGGTAGGACCGTTATTGTGTCTTCATAAAATGCTGCTCAATAAACCAATCTCCAGATTATAGCTCTGTTAGGAGTGTTTACCACTGTTGGGAAGAAGCCTCATAAAGAATTGTCATCAGCGGGTTATCACCAACGTTACAGGCCATAGATCTCCATTTTTAAAAATAAACGTTGATTTTATGATTATAAAAGTAATCTATATTCACTGTACAGTAGAAAAGTTGGAATATGGAAATGTATTAATTTGACTTTTTACTTAGACAACATTAATTGAGCCCCTATTTCATGGCAGACAAAAATAGATAGGTAAAATTGAGCATGGTTATACCAACCAGAAATTGTCATTACTCACATATTGGTATGCTTTATTCTATTCATTTCAGCAATGTGTGTGTGTGTGTGTGTATAAAAGACATATTTTAATGTCATTTTATAGGTAATGTTCTATCCTGATTTTTTCAGTTCATGATTTTTTCAGAAATTAACTTACAAATGCATAATAATACCATAATTTCAATTTAGCATTATATGATCTTTGTCTCAAATCATAAAAAATCTTCAAAAATATAATTTTTTAAAGACTTTGCAGTAGCTGTATTTGCCAGCTATTCCCTCAATACTGTTGTTATCAAGCCACCCCAAAACTTAGTGGCTTATAACAGGCAGTATTTAAATGTTATCCTCATAGATCTGTGTATAGGTTGGCGTGGCTCTGTTCCAAGCTGTGAAATGGCTGGACATAGCTGCAGGTTTCGAGTTGGGTTCAGGTCTGCTCCAGGGTCTTTACATTCTCTTTGGACCAGAAGCTACACAAGGAATACTCTTCTCTTGACAAATGGTAGGAATGCAAGAGGGAACATAGAAGCATTTAATACCTCCTGAGACATTGGTCTGTATCTCACACATTGTCACTTCTGTCCACACTCCCTCAGTTAAGGCAAGTTATGTGGCCAAGCCCAACATGGGATGGGTTTACACACTACACCCACTCGAGTGGAAGGTACTGCAAAGCCACATGCAAAGGATATGGGTATATAATTCAAAAACAGGGAAGATGTGAAGAATTGTAAACAGTGATTCAGTCAACCACAGTAGACTACCTGAATTTTTGTTATCACCAATGACCACAGGTTGATCAAAAAAGACTAGTTATGGATCCTTTCTATTAAACTCTAATGTACCCCCATATTCAGAGATGTCATGAGATCTTTTTCCAACCACATTAGGCTTCAAAGGACGTCAGAGTCTTCTTCATTGCCCCATTTTCTTCTTTGTGGTTCTAATATATCTTTCTATTGATACTTCAATTCACCATATCTCTTGTACCCCCATATTCAGAGATGTCATGAGATCTTTTTCCAACCACATTAGGCTTCAAAGGACATCAGAGTCTTCTTCATTGCCCCATTTTCTTCTTTGTGGTTCTAATATATCTTTCTATTGATACTTCAATTCACCATATCTCTAAGAGTTTGATTTCTTGCTTCACAGATGTCTCCAAGGCCATATAAGAAACTAGCTGTGATTTTAATGCAGAGAATGTTTATGACCATGATTTTAGAAGGGCTTAAAGTGATAAAGACTAAGACCTAGAAGGGTCAGCTCCAGAAGATCTTCAGCTTTAGAATCTAGAGATGAGACAGAAATATCTGATACTTGGTTGGATGGTCCTTCTACAAAACATAAGGAAAAAAGGCCAGGAAAGGTCGGTGGGACAAGGTGCTTGGACACATGATTCTCTGGGAGTAGTAAGGAATGACCGAATCTGCTTTTTTAAAATTTAAAATCACCAAAATCTACTCTTATTGTCTGTACTGATTTCCTCTTCAAGTGTGGAGTTCTTTTTCTACTTGAAGTTTTACCAGGGCTTTGGGAATATGTGCCACTCAGGGTTCTGGCATTCAGGTTTTATTATTTTAAATTCTGCTCTGTTCTTCATACTTGGGTCCTGGTTCTCTACTGATGGATCTCTTAATTGTGCGTGTTTGTTTGCTTGTTGTATCTGTTCCTCTGCTTTTAATTGGTACTTATTTTTTTGAAATATTCCATTTCCCAAATTGTATAACATGCTCTAAGAAGGGTAAGACCATGCCTGCTCTGCTATTTTCTGCCCAGTGCCTGGTGTATAGAATGTGGTTAACACATACTTGTTGACGGTATTAGGTTCAGGACATAAATATTCTTGGTCTTTTCATCCAAAGACTTGACAAATCCTTTTTTCATCTATACGAGTGTGTTCTTCCTCCCATGCAGATCTTCTTGATCTAGACTTATTTCATGCTTACAGCAAGATCTTTCCTGCAGGAAACCTAGTTTATGTAGCCATTTCAAAAATAATTTTCTAAGGAAGGGACGTGACCATCCAAGCAGAGTTTGCAAATGTCAAATCATCAGTTAGTGCTAGAAAAGCCAATTTAGAGTGGTCAAACATAACAAAGAGACTAATTAAATTGATTAGATTTAATAACTCATATTTTATCTCAAGGAGAAAATTTTCTAGGCCAGAATTTTATCAGGAGCTAGTTGCCCTAAGTCAACCATGTTGCACGAGGACTCAGTAAGCATGCAGGAAACAAAAAATTGATTTAGGGAGATTTCGTGGTGGGAGGGATATTGTGTAAGACTGATATTATAGAATGTTAACAGAAAACCATCTATTACCACTGTGGTTTACTACCATTCAGCAAATATTTGTTGAGACCCCCATCATGTTATAGGCACTATGATAAAAACAAAGAATACAAAGGATAAAAGGCATCTCTAGTCTTCAAACAGCTCAAGGTCACCCTAAGAGTACCAGACGACTGCCTCTAGGAAGATGGATTGGCCATGAAGTCCATGTGACCAAGTCTTTGCTCTTACTGCTGCATGGATGGCCTTGTTTAAGCAAAATTGATTGGAGGTGGAAGAGGAGGGAGAAAGAGAAGGCCTAGACCTCAGTCAGAATAGAACTTCAATTTCTCTACTCCCAGAGACAATAAGCATGGCAAGAATTGTCTCTAAAGAAGTAGAGAAACTTCTGCTAGGATTGGATCAGGGTTTTAGTGTGAAAAAAGATCCAGGTTTAAGAGAGCCAAACACATATCTGCATCTTCAAAGATCAATGAAAACACACACACATACACACACACTCACAAAACCTTTCCAGTTTACTAGTCCCTGGATCTGCCATTCCTTGACTGATAAATAATCACAGTTTCAAGTTTCAGATGCAAGATCAAAATAAAGTCATTTTATCCAAAGAACCAACATTTCAAAGGTATAATATTATATAGAGAATGCTCTTGCATATCATGCTATTCTTCACACTGTCACTTAAATAATCTTCATTTGAACTGGCCAGTTAGCTCAGGTGGAAGAGCATGGTACTGATAATATCAAGGTCAAGGGTTTGGATCCCCATCCCAGCCAGATGCAAATAAATAAAAGAACATTCATTCAAATATTAGTTAATGCCAACTATATGCCAGATACCATGCTAGCCCTTGGGAGGTACAAAGTTGGGCAAAAATTGACCCATCCCCCACCTCATGGACTTTTTAGCCTAGTGACAGGAGAAAAATATTTACTGAGTAATCACCAACTAAACACAGAATTTCAAACTTTGTTAAACTTGAGAAGTATTGAGAGCCAGCCGTAGCTGTGGTATCAGGGAAAAAATTCCCGAGGGAGTGCTGCTTGAGCTGACATTGGAAGGTTAAGCAAGAGGTAACCAGGCATGGATGGATGCAGTCTTCCAGGCAGCAGTTTGTTGCAAACCCAACAGATGAAAAGGAAGATGGTGTGTCAGAGCCCAAGGAACAGGAGGCAGGTCTGTGAGGCTGGAGCACAGAGAGTGGAAAGAGAGAGGAGGGGGAAAGGAAGATAGGGCCTGATCACGCAGTCCCTGGCTAGTACCGTATGGTACTGATTTAGAATTTATCCTAAAGGCAATGGCAAGCAGTTGAACAGCTATAAGCAGGGGATAACATGACCAGATTTAGTTTTTATTTATTTATTTTTTTTGTCCTTTTTGAGACCAGCCGCACCGCGCTCAGCCAGTGAGCGCTGTGAGAGCACCGGTCATCCCTATATAGGATCCAAACCAGTGGCGGGAGCGCTGCTGTGCTCCCAGCGCCGCACTCTCCCGAGTGCACCATGGGCTCGACCCCAGATTTAGTTTTTAAAGATCACTTTGGCTGTAGGAGGGAGGGTGGATTGGAGGAGGCTAAAAGTAGGTGCTAAAATACTAGTTCTCCAGGAAAGAGTTGATGGTGGACTAAATTTGGACTAGGGCAGTGACTATCAATATGGAGGGAAGTAGGTGGATTTGAGATATATTTAGAAGGTCCTATATTTATAGAATTTGAGATGTCAAAGAAAAACAAGTCAGGACAGTAAGGGGAGACTTTTATTCAAAAGGATTTTTGCAAGGGAGGTAAAGGGACCATTGCAAAAGGGAGAATGCTGTGACAATAAAACCCACAAGCATCTCAAAATCAGAGAAAAGGGTTATTTTTTTAATGGGGTAAAGGAGGAGTCTGGCAGGGATAAGCAGATTTTTTGAGAGGAAGAAGCTGGACAGAGAAGGGGAAATAACCATTGGAGTCTCACAGGAAAGGGTCTCACTGTGGTGAGCTGATTCCCAGGAGAAACTGGTAAGGGGGGCACGTTCCACTTATGTTATTTTATTTATTTATTTTTGCTTGCTAAGGCTTGGGGGCGAGTGGAGTTCAGGGGCCTGTAGGAATGACTGAAGTTTGAGACAAAGCAGAAGGGAAGAAAGGAGCAAATGCAAACACTTGGTTAGAGAATATAATCCACCATGACCTAAAAGATGACCTCACAGTGGGCAAGCAGGAGAGGTAGAATCTTGTCAGTGGATCAGTGAATCCTCGCTCTCCTCATAGTCAATATCTTTTGCCCATGTTGGGGCTTTCAATTCGGGGTTGTGATGTTTTCTCACACCCTTGAGTTCATTTACCCTCACAACACTCAGAGAAGTTTGTTCGAGGTGAAAGCATAGGATTAGCAGCCAGCTTTCCAGTCCCCTTCTTTTACAGACGAGGCAAACATAGTTTACAGAGAGAACTTGACTTAATACAAGACATCACAGTTAGATGGTAGGAAAACTGTGACCGGACCCAAGACTTCCAACATCCAGTCCTGGAGTGAGATTTCTCTTTATATGGCTGCTTCCTGTCTGCGAATTCTTGACACTTCCATGTGGCATTGCAGATTCCCCCCAAGGAGCAAACTGAGGGACTTCCCGTCCTCCCTGTCCCCTCTATAACTACATGCACAGATGTTTACTGCACGCACACCCATGTATCTTGTTCTGAAGGCTGCCAGCCATCAACTGAAGTTTAATCTAGCTGCTTCCTTGAGTTTTCAATTACCATCAGCCTGCTGCACATTATGCTTAGCTTGTTCATCCTGGAGTTCAAGGTGCAGTGGAAAGCAGTAAGGTGTGGTGGATATGCTGGAGGTTTCAGGGGCAGGCACAATTTGGTTTGAAGCCTATGTCTGCCATTCACTAGCTGTGTCATCTAGGTTGAACCATTTAAGTTCTCTGAGCCTTACTTTTCTCATTCATAGGGTTTGATAATTGTCTCACTTGATCCTCGCCAGTATTAGATGTGAGTATAATATTAGCCACCATTTTAATGGGCATGTACTCTGTGCCAGGCATCATGCAAAGTGCTTTACAAACATTATCTCATTTAATCCTCATGTCACAGCCAGTGAGGTGCATAATAATATTAACCCCACTTTAAAGTGCTTAAGAGTTTCCAACTCTAATAGTAATAATGACTACCATTTATTCACACATTTTTTTTCATTCAATTATTATTATTAAGCACCTGCTCTTCTATAGGCATTCCTCTAGGCACTGGGGACACAGAGAAAAAAATGACTTCTTGCCTTCATGGAGCTGATAATTTAATGGGGAGAAATAAAAAATAAGCTATTTATATATAATATATATTATTTATAATTTATATATATTTATATTTTATATATAGTTATTATTATTAAGCACCTGCTCTCCTATAGGCATTCCTCTAGGCACTGGGGACACAGAGAAAAAATGACTTCTTGCCTTCATGGAGCTGATAATTTAATGGGGAGAAATAAAAAATAAGCTATTTATATATAATATATATTATACGCTATTTATATATAATATATTATAAGCTATTTATATATAATATATATTATTTATAATTTATATATATTTATATTTTATATATAAAAATACATATGTAAAAGCTATAAACGTGCGCGCGCGCACACACACACACACACACACATGACAGATAAGTGCTTCGAAGAAACATAAAACAGAGAAAGGAGATGGGGCAGTGCAAGGGTATTGCTGTGTGTGGTGCAAAGGGAGATTGTGGGTACACCCGTTGGTTGAACATATATTTTATCATTTCAGAAAAGAGTGCCTGACAGACTGCAGGGACAGTTAAGCTAATTTGCTTTTCGGTAAAATCGAGCAGTTGTTAGAGCCCCCTTCTTTTCCTTCCCCCTTCCTCCTTCCCTTCATCCTTTAATGCATCACGCATCTATGAGACTGGCTACGTTAGTTGCTGGGGATGTAAAGATGAATGTTTCTTTTATCCACTTATCTACCTTCCCTTCAACCTACTTAATCCCCAGTTTGTTCCACAAAGGATTAAGACACATAAAAACAAATAGGAAGTGGTCCCATCTTTTAATTCCTCTGCTTGGGCTGTGCAGATCTGCTGGAGTGGTTTGGGATCTGGAAGCTGAACTTTTGTATTGGTACCCAGGGGTCCAAGCACAGTTCCCAAGTGCACTGTGGGAAATCCTGATAGAATGGGCACTATGGTGCCTTAGCCTGCACTCCCTGGATGAATCCTAAAAATCTGCTCATCCCACAGGGGCCTCCCAGGGCAAAGAGATGGGTGCCTCATTCTAGCTGTAGGTACGTGCTTGAGTCCTGGAGCTGAAGCTTCACCCAGGGAGAACTTTGCAGCCCAGCACTTACCCTCTGCACCCTGACCCCCGGCAGGGAGGGAACGAATGTATGGGGATGCAGCAGAAAAAGGGGATAGGGATGGGAACATTTTCAAATTAATTTCAGAAATCCAGTCTTAGCTATAAACGACAGCTGTGGGTTTAATCACTGAAACTCTCTTTCCATTCAAGAGCAGCATGTGTCCCCTGAGGAAGGGAGGCATTATCAAGCAGTTAAGTCATTAGAAGCTGCTTAGGGGCTGGTAGGCAGTCTGCCGGGAGAGGGGAGGATGGATCCATTGGTGGCAGTGACCTGAGTGTGGCAGGCACCCCCTGCCTGCCACCATCCCAGCCTCTCCCCAGCAGTCCCTGAGGATTGCTCTGGAATGTCTTATCACTGAGGGAAGAGAGAGGTAACATCTGTACAATGGAAACTAATGGGGCCAAGAGAAACCATGCCTCAGCATTGGCCTAAAGAAGCCAATGGACTTCTTGATTTGTAAGGTTTGGGGATTCAGGAGGGAACTATCCTCTTCCATCTGTCACCACCACTACCGCAGTGACAGCAGTTACAGCAACTGCAACCACAACACACCCCAACAACTGCAAGAACTAATGCTTATTCAGCACTTTCTAACTCTGCAAACATTCACACCTTTACATTCACTATTTATTGAGCATCTACTATATGCCATAAATTGTGCTAAGGACTGGGAATAAGGCAGGAACTAAGATAGACATTGCCCTTGCCCTTATGGAGCTGGCAATCTAGTGGGAAAAATTAAATGGAGCATCTGATGAACCCAAATCTGGTCCCCAAAGATGTCAGCTCACCTGTTTGAGGAATGAGCTTCACTCCCAGCCTAGATGGGGGATGTCAGCTGACGCGAAAGCTCCACCTGATCCTCCTCCTATTGACCTTTCAGATCTCACTCTTAGGGAAGTGGTATCTGTCCTCGGCTTTCATCTGGGTGCTGCTGCACATCACTTCAGAGGGACCAGGAGCTCCTGCCAAGGGGCGTTATGTCGTCAGCGACAAGACCTTCTTCAGTTCTGTTTGTCACCCTGGCCTATTCTAGGGAAAAGCCCTAAGCATGGAGAGGAAGGCTGGAAAAACACAGGTCTCATTCTTTCTTCTCCCTTGTGGTTTTCTCCTTCTTTGCCTTTTATTTTTATCTATTTCATGCTTTTATGTTTCACTGTAACACTACGGCTGGGCTTTTAAGTGAGAAGGCCGACAGAAGAAGGCACTGTGAGTAAGGCAAAGGCTGTCCACATTGACTGTGCAGTGCTCACAGGGCTAGTGGGCCTGCAGAAGAAATGGGAGCATTGCAGCTATGAAGTGAAAGCCCTGTCTCCTGTGAACACAGATTAGAATGAAATGCCATGTGGTGGGAGCAGCATCCAATGTGCTTATTCTGCTGTCTCCATCCCTACCCCAGAGCCTGCCTGTGGATGCCAAGCCTCCCCTTCTCCCCAGATCCCATTCTCAGTCGTAAGTTCTCCATCACAAGTTCTCCATCGTAAGTTCTCCATCACACTTACCCCTTCCATTCAATGATTAACCCAGGAGATGTTTCCCTTTTTCATCATTCGTCTTCTACCATGACCCTTTCTTTCTCTGCTTTTCTTCTGTATCAATTAGGAATGCCTCCAGCTAAAAGTGGCGGAATAACCAAGAATAGAAGCTTAGACAAATAGGGATGCTTTCTTCTTACATATCAAGAGACTCTGAACTAGGCAATCCAAGGCCAATAACACAGCCCAACAATGACATTAAGGAATACCTTCTGTTTTTCACTCCACCATCCATTGCGTGTTGGTTTCTAGCCTCGGGTTTGTTACCTCATGGTTGCAATATGGCTCCTGCACCTCCAGGCATCACATCCCCATTCCAAGCTGGAGGAAGTAAGAAGGACAAAGAACCTCACAGAAGTTGATGGTCTTCCACTGCAAACCTCTTATATCTTATGAGCCCACATATCAATCCTAAGACCAACCATATGAGGAGAGGATGCAGTCACCATACCTGCTTCTTCTTTTGTGGGTAGGTAGTGGTCTACTTTTTCTGAGAAGAAGGGCTCTCCAACCCTACCTGAACAAACCAGAGTGCTGTTATCAAGGAAGAAGGGGAGGCAATGGTTGTCGGTAGGTAATGGACCGTGGCTGACACTCTGCTTTTTTGAGGTCTTCCTTTTGCCTAGAGTCAGTTCACTGGAATCTCTTAATTTGGGGGTGCACATGGTGAAGGGTGTCTCTTTATGCAAACATTTTTGAAGTTCAGAAGAAGCCCATGAGCAGTTTCTCACATTCCATTTCACTTTCAAACTCTCAGAACTCTGCCCTAGTCTCTGGATTGGAATTCTACTTTTGGAAGGTTTTTTTTTTTTTCCCCCTTTTTGTCTTTTTTTTGTGTCCGGCAACGGATCGCAACCCTCAGTGTCGCGCCCGTACCGGACCGGGACCGGCAACAGGATCGCAACCCTCGGCGCTGCGCCCGCACCTCTCTCAGCCAGTGAGTGGGAACCGGTCTGTATGTGGGATCCGAACCCTCGGCGGGAGCGCCGCCGTGCTCCCAAGCGGCGCACTGTAGCAGTGCGCCACCGGGCCGGCCCATACTTTTGGAAGGTTTTACAGGCTTGCTTGTCCAAGACAAAGCATTTGGTTTTGTGGCCACGTTTCAATGTGCCATTGCTCACCTGTTAAACTGACTGTGTTTGCCTGAATGAACATCATTCCATGTCTGGGGCTTAAGAACCCAGAGAGTCCTTCATTCTTTTCTTCTAACAGGCAGTGATAAAGCACACTCATTTCCTCGTCTCCTTTTATTCTACCACAGCACTTCTCAACTTACTATCTTTCCACCCTTTAAGAAGTAGTAAAATTCTTCTTAAAGGTACCCAAATTCGCCACTATGTTCACCATATAGCAGAGCTCTTTCATTTCTAAGGGATTTTTCATATATTAATCATGAATCCTACACTGGTCCCCTCCACATCTCTGTGTCCTCCATAGGAAGCCTCTTTGAGAAATTTCTGTTAGCACCTTGTGCTATGGATAACGAGAACCCAAGAATCACCCAACTTTGCTTTGCATATCAGCTTCTGGGAAACACAGAGTCAAAATTTACAGCTCAATCTTGTAAGCTCTTATGCCCTAATTATCTGTGATAATTTTCTTTCTTGAAACTACATCTAACATTTTAATTTACATTTTTGAAATGTAAATTAAAATGTAAAATGTTAGAAAAAATTAAAGAAAAGAAATGTCTGGTTATGACTTTTTTTTCTTTTGGTTAGCTCTAACATTTTAATTTTATACATTTTTAATCAACATAAAATCCTTCGTTGAGTGAGACTCCGTATTCAAAAGGAAATTACTCTGCGCAGTGAGCACTGTTGTTTTTATTACACAAGGGTACTTCCAAAAGATCATGGAAAAATAGAATTGAAACATAATATGAATCTTTCCATGAACATTTTGAAGACAACTCTTGTGTATGAGGATACAGGTAAAACTGAGAGGTGAAGTCTGGGGTGGCAAAGATGTTTTCTGACAGGTGCCCACTCTATCTGATTGGCAAATTTCAGCATGCAGTGCTATATAGGGAAGCACTGAGTACCTTTTTCCTTCACCAGGATAGAGACTGCAGTTAGCCATTAGCAATGACCGTTGTAAGTTTCATGGCAAGAGGATAAGGATGCGATATGCTCTAAGGATGTAATTTGCCACCCCCCCGCCCCAAATCCAGGGATCTTTATTTTACATTTATACTGAAGAATTCTAGGGTAAAATCCCTCCCTGTTCCTCTTTCCTTCTCTGATTTAACAACAAGTGGGAAGATATGATGAAAGCACAAAAGAAAATGAACTCTTCAGTTCAACAGAAAGGCATCAGTATTTCATTTAGTTTGGAGTCAAAGAAGCAGAGGGTGAAAAGCTGACCACATTGCAAGGGAGTAATGTAAATGTATAGTTCACAAATGATTACAGCTAACAAGTGGGAAGATATGATGAAAGCACAAAAGAAAATGAATTCTTCAGTTCAACAGAAAGGCATCAGTATTTCATTTAGTTTGGAAGTCAAAGAAGCAGCAGGTGAAAAGCTGACCACATTGCAAGGGAGTAATGTAAATGTATAGTTCACAAATGATTACAGCTGCTCAAAGCCTCGGCATTTTTTTCCCTCTGTGATTTCTTTTTATAAAAAAACACTGTATGGAGGTATGATTGACATAGAAAAAGCTGTACATATTTAATACATACAGCTTGATGAGTTTGGAGGTAAGTATACACTGTGAAATCATCACCACATGATAGAAATCATAAATCTATCTATAGCTTCCAAATGTTTTCTCCCATCTTATTTTTGTGTGTGTGATAAGAACACTTAAGAGAAGATCTACCTTCTTAACAAAATTGTAAGTGCACGATACAGTATTGTTAACTATAGGCACCATTCTGTACTGAGATCTCTAGAACTTATTAATCTTGCACAACTGAAACTTTGTACACTGTGACTCAGCTCTTTTTCTAAAAAGTAGGTTAGATGTTAATGTACCTACTTTTTTCATAGGAGTTGTCACTGATGTGGAGGAAGATGATCTCTCCATAGCCTTTCTGCCCTGTCTAGTGTTCAAAATGCAGAAATTTTTGTGATGTGGGCTAAATAGTGTAAAGCCCTTGAATGTTGGTGCCTTTGAATCCTCACCTTAAACTTTACAAAAGGACAGGTTGCCCCTGGATGTGGTGCAGCCTTGTTTCAACAAATCAAGTTGTCAATGAGGCTAATTGTTTCCTTTTGTTACTCCCAGTAAGAATTATCTTTCTGAGCTGGCTTCCCACAGGAACTGATGGCATCTGCCGATTGCTTACTTCCAAGTCTTCATCTAGAATGTTGCAGGAGTGTTTGAAAGCACAATATTTTTGGACAGCCCAAGATGCCTTGGGAGAAAACACACACACAAGCCCATGTGCTTTCTCCAGGACTTGGCTCTGAAGACAGGCATATGGCAGTCATACCACACAGTCCAATAAATTGTTTCCTATCAGGTTTTGGCAATCTCACTATTTGTCCCCAAGAGCTTGCATTAGGCACTAAATAATAGTGAGGAAATTCAATTAAGAACTATTTCAGAAGGTAGAGAAGGTAATGACTATAAATTAGAAAGGGAATAAACCGTATCACCTGTTACACATTTGTGGTATAAATAGCTTGTTTTGCTTAAACATCAGTTAAGCAACATTAAATTTAAAGAATGTTTCCATTAGCCAAAAGTATGCAGTGTGTGATATAGAATGATTATTTCAACTTTGACCAGGTTTTCTGTCTGGGGTAAGAGAAAATCTGGCCAGTGCATGGCTGACATGTTCACAAATTCTAATATCTGACAAGAGTGGAATTACGGCACTATAATAAAACCCTGACTTTAACCATGTAATTCTATTCTTATTCCATTTTGCAGGTAATGAAAGTTTATAGGCAAATGAAAGTTTAAACTTCTCCTTATAGTAATTTATCACAGGAACTGCCTGCAAATAGACTCTGAGGATAAGAATGCTGTTCTTTTAACTATAACTCCTTAATTTTGTATTTATTGCAAATAAACAGCTTAGCTAAATAAACTCAAAGAGCCATCATTAACCAATTCATTAATTAAAGTCTAATATCTCTTCTTAATATCAGTCATAATCACTTCTTTGTTTGAGCTTTACTTAGTTTATTGCCTCCATTATTGTTTGAGAGAGAAGGAGAAGTCTTATGTTGCCTGGTTTATGCAGGAGAGTGTGAATTTAAGAGCACGGCATCAAAGTCAAAAAGGTTTGGATATAAATTCCAGCTTCCTCATTCACCAACTTGGTCACCTTTTACCAATGATTATAACCTCTCAATACCTCAGTTTCTTTTGCTGAAAATGGGTTAGATGCTAATTTATTCACTCAATTCACAGCAGTTATCACTGACATAGCGGAAGATGATCTTCCTACAGTCTTTCTACCCTGTCTGGTGCTCAAATTGTAAAATTTTTCATGAATTGGGCTAAAGTCCTCGAATGTTGGTGTTTGGCTAATCAGTATTTCACCACCAGCCTGTTGTCTTCTTGGGTGATCTCCACTTGCCTGGAGTCGACTTTTGTCTCTCTGGCTGACTTCAAATTTTATTCCTAGAACCCAGAATTTCCCATGAGCCTCAGACACACATAGCCAACTTCCTACCTGGCATTTCTAACTAGATATTTCACAGTCAACTTAAAATTCACATGCCCCCCAAAGAACTCTTATCACCTATCGAGGCATCAAAACTAGATAGCTGGGAACCATCCTTAGCTGAATATAGTTTTGTAAGACTAAAGCACAGAGTATGTGGATGGAGGACAGATAGGAGACAAAGGTGAGAAAGAAAGCAAGAACAAGGTTGTGAAGGACCTTGCATGCCACGTAGAAAACGTGAATCTTTACTCTAAAGGCAATGGAGGGCTCCTTCAATGGAAGGCTTCTTAGCAAGGGTGTGAAATAGTCAGATTTAAGTCTTATTAAGATTGCTCTGAGGATGATGTAGGGGATGGATGGAAGAGAACTTTACTTAATTCAGGCAAAGTAAAGAGAAATCTACTGCAGAAATCCTATCTTTAGATGAAAACGCTCCATTCTGGACAATGAAATTCTGGTTCTTTTAGAGTCTAAAGCTCAGAGTTGGGAGGATCCTTTACATATTCTGGTAAAATTTTCCTGTACCTAGTAACAGATACTCCAGAAGTTTCTTAGTTTACCCAAGGTCACTCAAGTGGATGAAAAAACCCAGACTGATATCCTACAGTCTGAGATACAGTTTTGTGGGTTTGCCTTGGAGAACACGAGAATTTTAATTGTCAATGCTTCATACATTTTTATGTGCCAGGTTTCTTGAATGGGAATACATCTTGAAGGGCTTTATTTGGTAACATTATTTTTCTCATTTTATACATGTGGGTAGTTAGGCTTGAAGAGGTGGTGACTTTTCTAATGTCATGTAATTAATTAGTGGCAGAGTTGTTATTTAATGAGCTCGATCTCTCAATATCAACTCCCAGACATTTTCCATGACGTCATGCTGAGAAAAGTCGCTTCTCTAGGACAGTCCCTGTTCTTGTAGGCTACTACAACTGCACGGAAGCATGCAGTTTGAATGAAGGTCCACACAGAGATACTGAAGTGTCAACTAGGAAAGGCCAGGTGGGGGATGTAGCAGGTCCACGGGATGCCTGACCGTGTTGACCTCTTTGAGGTTTCAGCCTGGCCAGCAACCTTGTGGAGTTGGACCCTGATTCTCATCAGCAGTCTTGGCCAGCACATCAAGAGTGGCTTCACCTCCCAGGCATGGACCCAGCATTAGTCAAGCTCCAAGGTACTGATGTATATAACCATGATGTCAGTTGACTAGTGTACAATAAGAAATAAAATCTCAGGAGACCTAAGCTCTCCTGTCAGCATGACTCGCATTTTACTTGCACATACCCTTTACAGAGAAGCTAAATGTAGGGAAAATATAGGAAAATGGTCAGGACCCCTCAGGTGTTCAGAATCTTGCCAAGCATTTGACATAAATGTACATGTGTGCCCAGGTGTTCCTTGGCTATTGTCTGATGTAGACATGCATGTGCACCCAGGTGTCCTGGGTTATGGACTTAAGTATAAAGGATGAGTGGCTCTGATCCGCAGTGCCCTCTGCCCCCCAGGGGGCCACGAGGAGGCTGCTACTGCTGCTGGAGGCTGTTGCTGCAACTGCCCCTGAGATGCCCCGAGAGGCCACCACCACTGCTGCTGCTGCTGCTGCTACTGCTAAGGACTGAGCTCATGTCATCTGCCAATGGCTCCCAGGATCTTTCCCAATTACCCAGCATGGACCTGCGTGTGCGGGGTCTGGTGACCCAGTCTGTACAATGGGTTTGAAGGGTCTGATGAGTGGCTCTGATCCGCAGTGCCCTCTGCCCCCCAGGGGGCCACGAGGAGGCTGCTACTGCTGCTGGAGGCTGTTGCTGCAACTGCCCCTGAGATGCCCCGAGAGGCCACCACCACTGCTGCTGCTGCTGCTGCTACTGCTAAGGACTGAGCTCATGTCATCTGCCAATGGATCCTGGGATCTTTCCCAATTACCTAGCATGGACCTGCATGTGAGGGGTCTGGTGACCCAGTCTCTACAATGAGTTTGAAGGGTCTGAGCCCTAGCCCTGACAGTACAAATGGAAATTTAGCATAATGAAAATAATGAAACATTTTGGCTTTAGTTATGAATTGCTTAACAATACAATTGGCTACGATAGCAGGAGTCCAACAATAGCCCCAACCAGACAATTGGCATAGCAGTGGCCCTAACCTGACACTAACTTATCGTCATAAAACTGCTATGGTGGGCTTGGAATAAGAACAAAGGATTTGAGGTCATCTTGAGCAGCCTTCATCAGCTGTGAGAACTTGTTGCTGTGTCTAATCTTCATAAGGAGCCTTGAAAATAGCACCAGAATATGAAGTCTGCTGGCCATGGTCCTATCTCCTGCAGAGAGAGAAAGCCCATCGGAGCCTGCTTTGTGGCTCTCCCTTCAGCTCGTCCATCTTCCATTGCTGACCAAGTCCTTTTCTGATTGACACATCATGTCTTTAGATATATTAATATCCTCTGTAACATTATCACTGTTCATTAGACTGGGAATCATTCTGTTTCTTTGACCTACTTTGTCTTTCTCATGTTTAGCCTCATTTATAGGCTAGTTGTGTTCATTTATAGTTATTTTCTCACAAAATAGTCTTATATCCATTATATCTATGTTTTCCAGGGTCCTTTGCTTTTACCTCATATTTCAGACTATATAGAGCACAGTGTCAGGCACAGTCTGTTTTATCTTTATGCTGAAAGGATCAAGTTTTTCATCTTAATTTTAGATGTTTAATCTCATCCATAGTGAGAAGGGCACTTGGTAGCTCCTTTTTGCATCTCAGCAGCTGATCTTTTCTTGTTTATATTAAAATATATTTATTTTCTGAGAATGTGTATGTTAGAATGAAAATAACAGGAGTTATTGAGCCAGTCAGAACTGGATTTAAATCATAGATTTAAGATCTCCTTAACCTCTCTGAACTTGTTTTCTCTCTGTCAAGTAAGGATTACTGTAACTACCTCATGCAGATTGTAAGGCTTAAGCAAGATTAAATGCACTAATTTATTTAACACACATAGTAAGAACTAAATAAGTGTTAGTTTGTTCCTACTTAAACTAGGATACTGATTTATGAAAGAGAGATTAAATACATTCTAGAAAAGGACTGGTATTGACCAGCTCTGAATCTGACAGCTCAAACCATAAGCCATGGCATATTAGATAAAATAGAAGGATGCCCCAGGCTCATTAGATTAAAGGGCTGCTAATGTCCTCTAAGCTGTAAGCAGATTTCTGCCCACATTTATGAAGGTTGGCTTCTAATTGAGTCAGAAATGACATAGGCTGGTGGCATCGTCTCTGAGCCACAGAATTCTCAGGAGACTCAGTCATATCATGTTGGGTTGCTGTAGGTGAGAGTGCACAGAGAGCTTTATAAATTCCACAAAGGCATGCTCTTTGCCTGGAGCACATAACTCTATGTGTTGACCTTTAGTAGGATAAGTTCTTACAATGGAGCTCCTCTGGGGACAAAACCTCTTTACTTTGTTAACCTTAGGAAGATAGCACTGTCTGTTGACTTTACAAGCCCACTCTGGGTGTCTTGATGTGTCAAAGTGGAGTCCCTGAACACAGAGGAAATTCATAACATCCGAAGCAGTTGTACCAGATGACCTTTTCTAAAAGAGAACTGGAGAAGTCCTCCATTAAAGGAGAGTGGGCAATGTGAGCTAAATAGGACTGTCTATAAGAGAGATGCCTACCACCCACGGGCAGGCTCACTTTTGTTTGTGCATAGTGCTTGCACAACCCCATCTCACCTGTTCCTCACTACCTCTTTGTACTCAGTAGCTTAGCTAGGAAGGGGAGTAGGAGAGCACATTCTTCAACAGCAGTGCCTTTGCAACACATTTTTCTAGTAAAGCATAGACACAAGCGTTGATAAGAATATGATGAACAGACGATTGGGGAAGAGTTGAGAAATCCAAATCTTGTCTTATAACTTAAAGGCATGCAAATACTTGGCCTCGGCCTGAGTCATGGTCTCTGGATGTTAAGATCTAGTTATGCCTCTGCTTGTGAGAAGCAGGTAAGTGTCCAGGGAAGGTGTGAACAGCATCATTTTGGAAAAGGTGTTAATTACCCAGGCCCCTAAAGTAATAAATGGTAGAGGCAGGACTAGGGGTTGAGAATCCAGGGCCCCACACTCCACCACATTGCCTCTCTGGCCAGGGTTGTGTGTGAACTTCAGGGAGCAGCAGACTCCAGCCTAAATCCTTGTGTGGATGTAGGCCAGTTTCTTGAACTCCCTAAGTGTCAGCTTTCTCATCTGTGATACGTATGGCGCTAATAAATCTACTTCTCATGAGGATGAAATGAAATAATATATGTAAGCACAATGTTTAATAATTGTTACTTACTTTGCCCTCCCCATTTTCTCACCAAGAATACCAGGCACAATGAGCTTTAGTGATCTGCCAAGGCTACATGACTGGTATATAATAAGAAAGAAGGGCGAGGATGCAGCCAGGTTTTTATGTCCCCAGTTGGAATTTACAGAGCCCAGTGTAAGAGTTTCTCTCACTTGGTACTTGGAGAAGTTAATTTTTTCCTTCTAATTCTTCCTTATTTGAACTCAGAGCTCTCTCCTTCTCACTCTCTCATCTATTGTTTTTTTTTCCTGATGAATTGTGTAGAACATGGCAGTGCACTTAGGCTTAATCATACTTTTGGGAGCTCCTTTACTTTCTACGTAATAGCCATCATCTTAGCTGCAACTTCTCAGACATCTCCTGAAACCCACTCTTCTTACACAGTCAGCTTCTCCTGACTTGCAGACTGTTTCTCCTTTCTGCTCGAAGACCTTTTCTGGATCTTTTAGTTTCCTCCTTATCCACTTCTGTCTCTTCTCCCTAGGCCTTGATCTAAAGCTTTTGTGCATAATGGAACTTTCTTCCANAGCACATTCTTCAACAGCAGTGCCTTTGCAACACATTTTTCTAGTAAAGCATAGACACAAGTGTTGTTAAGAATATGATGAACAGATGATTGGGGAAGAGTTGAGAAATCTAAATCTTGCCTTATACTTAAAGGCATGCAAATACTTGGCCTTGGCCTGCATCATGGTCCCTGGATGTTAAGATCTAGTTATGCCTCTGCTTGTGAGAAGCAGGTAAGTGTCCAGGGCAGGTGTGAACAGCATCATTTTGGAAAAGGTATTAATTACCCAGGCCCCTAAAGTAATAAATTGTAGAGGCAGGACTAGGGGTTGAGAATCCAGGGCCCCACACTCCACCACGTTGCCTCTCTGGCCAGGGTTGTGTGTGAACTTCAGGGAGCAGCAGACTCCAGCCTAAATCCTTGTGTGGATGTAGGCCAGTTTCTTGAACTCCCTAAGTGTCAGCTTTCTCATCTGTGATATGGCGCTAATAAATCTACTTCTCGTGAGGATGAAATGAAATAATAAATGCAAGCACAGTGTTTAATAATTGTTGCTTACTTTGCCCTTCCCATTTTCTCACCAAGAATACCAGGCACAATGAGCTTTAGTGATCTGCCAAGGCTACATGACTGGTATATAATAAGAAAGAAGGGCGAGGATGCAGCCAGGTTTTTATGTCCCCAGTTGGAATTTACAGAGCCCAGTGTAAGAGTTTCTCTCACTTGGTTCTTGGAGAAGTTAATTTTTTCCCCCTAATTCTTCCTTATTTGAACTCAGAGCTCTCTCCTTCTCACTCTCTCATCTATTTTTTTTTTTTCCTGATGAATTGTGTAGAACATGGCAGTGCACTTAGGCTTAATCATACTTTTGGGAGCTCCTTTACTTTCTACGTAATAGCCATCATCTTAGCTGCAACTTCTCAGAAATCTCCTGAAACCCACTCTTCTTACACAGTCAGCTTCTTCTGACTTGCAGACTGTTTCTCCTTTCTGCTCAAAGATCTTTTCTGGATCTTTTAGTTTCCTCCTTATCCATTTCTGTCTCTTCTCCCTAGGCCTTGATCTAAAGCTTTTGTGCATAATGGAACTTTCTTCCAATCCATTTTGGCATCAAACACTTATCTAGGATACATGTACTTATTTAAGCACTGTCATTTTCATTTCGCATGGTAAGAGAGTCCCCGGGTTCTGGTGAAATGATTGCGTAAAGCGCATACCCTGGGGAAGATTTGGGTGTGCAGTATTATCATCTTGTCTTCTCTCTTTCACTCTTTTCAATTCAACATAACAGACATTTTCTGCATATGTACTCTGTGGGGGGTGCTGTGTCAGGTTTAGGGGACAGAACTGAACAAGACAGCCCCCCCCCCCCCC
>NW_007728618.1:168487-176911 GCF_000696425.1 Galeopterus variegatus | reverse complement strand
TAGGCTTAATCATACTTTTGGGAGCTCCTTTACTTTCTACGTAATAGCCATCATCTTAGCTGCAACTTCTCAGACATCTCCTGAAACCCACTCTTCTTACACAGTCAGCTTCTCCTGACTTGCAGACTGTTTCTCCTTTCTGCTCGAAGACCTTTTCTGGATCTTTTAGTTTCCTCCTTATCCACTTCTGTCTCTTCTCCCTAGGCCTTGATCTAAAGCTTTTGTGCATAATGGAACTTTCTTCCAATCCATTTTGGCATCAAACACTTATCTAGGATACATGTACTTATTTAAGCACTGTCATTTTCATTTCGCATGGTAAGAGAGTCCCCGGGTTCTGGTGAAATGATTGCGTAAAGCGCATACCCTGGGGAAGATTTGGGTGTGCGTATTATCATCTTGTCTTCTCTCTTTCACTCTTTTCAATTCAACATAACAGACATTTTCTGCATATGTACTCTGTGGGGGGTGCTATGTCAGGTTTAGGGGACAGAACTGAACAAGATAGGGCCCCCCCTTTTTTTTTTTTTTACATAGCTTGCAAGTATGATGATGTCACCAGAGGGAAGGACAGGATTTCAGGGCAGGTCAGCCTGTGTATAAAGTGAGAAATGAAGGGTGGGTAGGAGTTAGCTGTGGGAAGAGGCTAGAGTAAGAGGGGATCATTCAGGGCAAAGGGAATATTATGCTCAAAATACCAAAGCCAAATGAGCGCATGGTACATCAGGGAAACAGAAAAAAACAGTATGGCCAGAGGGAACAGGTCAAAGGGAGAAAGACGCGGGATGAATTAGGAAAGGTGGGCAAGGATGTGATAGGCAATAAAGGGATTTCATTCTAAAGATAATGAAAAACTATTGAAAGGTTTACATGAGTCATTGGTGTGATGTGAAATTTCTTTTTAAATATAATCCTGATGACAGTATTTAGATAGGGCAAGAGACAAGCAGCAAATAGAAAAACAAGACACACAGGTAAGAGGCCCACTTAGACTCAGATAGTGGTAGCAGAGATAGAAATAAGTAAACAGATTAGAAAGATTTGGGTTTAGAAATGGCAGGACATGCTGATGATTCAGCCATTTGGGGTGAGGCAGAGAGGGGAGTCAAGTACCTATCTACCTAAGCACTGTTCTCGAAGAGTGTTAATCTAATCAACTACTTTGAACTTCTCAAAGTGAAAATATAAATACTATGGCTGGAGCAACTGTATTTAGTAATTAACAGCAGCCCTTGGTGCCTTCGTCCAAAGCAGTGACTATGCTGGGTATACCAGATACCACAGCATAACCAAACCCAAGAAACGGGTGGGCAGAGCCTCCCACCATCTCAGCTTCTGACCTTGTTCACTTGGAAGGCAGCGTGTGGGGCGTAGAAACCCCACTCAGAAACACCTTCTCTCTGGTAGAGAGTTGGCTGCTCCTTTCTCACAAAACGCCATATGAGAGAGTCTGGCCACATTCTGTAAATTTCCCTTGAAAACTTAGAGTGGGGAGAACAATCACTTCCTGAGGAAGAGAATCAATTAAATTGTCAAATGGGTTTGGGGGGGACTTCTTCCTGGCTCTTCTGTGGGCCTCCTGATGGATGGACGTGGGCTCCGTGGTAAAGAGGTGGCTCTGGAAATGCACAGAAACGATCGATTCCAAGTTGACAAATGAGAAATAAATCCAATCTAACCAGCCAATCAGAACTCATCATTTTACCCCCAATAATACCCATAGATTGCCCAGAACTATTATTAAGAAAAGCTTTTATCTCATCTCTCCATCAGTGCCCTTCATCCAAGGTCTTAGATTTTTCCTTATTTTATTTTCAGTGAGGTTTTGATTCATTAAAACAAATCCACCCCCTTGGCTGATTATTTAGACACTTGTTAGTTTCACTTGCACATATAGGGTATAGTCCATTGTATTTCAAGAAACAGAAAGAAGTATTTTAACAATCTTCAAATCTGAAGCTGATGTTCTGAAAAATCAGAGCCATTGGTTTATTTCATTTATTCATTTACAGTCCCAGTGTGCCTGTCTCTTAATCCTCTGAGAATACAGTGATGACTTGGGAGAGGCTGGCTGATTAAGGAGGCAGAAGCATCCACACTCCATCTCTCTGGGGTTCCATCTTCCTGGAGATCCTGTCTCTTCCCCTCTGACTTTCTATTTCTTCAGCCCCCAGAGCTGGTACAGGAACTACCAAAAAGATATCTGCATGGCACACAGCTCCTGCATGTTCCTCTTCCAGTAATTGTTGTGAGGGTGATCTTTCCAGGATTCTCATGTCCTGTCCCATCGAGAAAACCCTCAAATAATCTTCTCCGGCTGAAGATTAGGCTGCATTATTGATCTCTAGTTACTTCCACCTCCAAAATGCCTGCCTGCTCCTCAGTCATTGTTTGAGAATAGCACCTTTGTAAATGGAGCGACAGGATTCCTTGTCTGGAATGTCATGGAAGGCTCCATGAATCTAGCTCCTGTTAATACAGCCCATTCCACCTGGTCCTCACCCATCAGTTCGCCTGAAGAATATTTACAGGTCAATGTTTAAGTTTGGATCACTCTTTGGTGAAGGTGGATTTTATCCCCTATCGTTCCAGGCTTTCTCCTCTGCTTGTCTCTCTGTATGGTCTCAAGAGCAGATGGTATCATGTCCCAGAGCTTGTCTACATTCATCATTCTCTGCCAGCCACAATGATATCCTTATGTGTCGTGATCAGGCCTACATTTTAGCTGGCTTACCAAGTTTCTGTCTTGTAGAGCAACACCTTCAGCCCCAAACATTTGCAGAGCAGATACAGCTGGTATATCCTGGAACCAGGAATGAATGGACCTGTCCTTATGCTGAGAAGGGCCAATCACAGGAACCTCAAGCTCAGAGGAAATTTCAAATGTAGGGGTGCAGGTGGCCTTGTTGTGCTTAATAATTGGTGCAATGCTGGACGAAAGCCTAACTAGGAGGATGGGAGGTTAGGGTGATGTGGGATGTGTCTTTTCCATATTTTTATTTATTTATTTATTTGTGTGACCGGTAAGGGGATCGTAACCCTTGACTTGGTGTCACCCGCACCACGCTCAGCCAGTGTGTGCACCGGCCATCCCTATATAGGATCCGAACCTGCGGCCTCGGCACTCCCAGCCCCACACTCTCCTGAGTGAGCCATGGGGTTGGTCCTTATATATATATTTTTAATTTTTATTGGTTATACGTATTTGTGGGGCACAGAGCTGACCATCAGCACCTGTGCCCAAGATGTGGTGAGCGAATCAATGCTAACAGCATGCCCACCACCTCAAATTGCAATTATTCTAAAGGGTAACATGAGTATGCTGGGCTGCTATTACAAAGCTGCAATGACAAGGCAATTGAGGAAGCTGTTTGAAAACAGGCCCTGAGAGACCTAGAGAAGTTAGATAAAGAAGAGCAACATTTTTATCTGCTTAATCCCCTGCTCCTACAAACACCCCCAACAAAGAGCGTGGGCACCATCCCCAAACTCACAATTTCTGATGTTACGACCTGGCCTTAATCGTCAGGGTGTTTGTGTAGGCCAGCTCTCCAAAGCAACTTCCCAGTTTACCTTTTTGTGTTTTCATGTCTCTTCCTGTCAGTAAAGGCTGAGGACCATAGCAGCTCGGGTTGCTTCCTGGGCTCTCTGAAGGCCAGAGTTTCCAGAACTCGAGTAACCAGCACTGGCCTTTCCTTTAGTTCCTCATTGATAGCTTATTACTCAAGAGCCCCAGGGGAACATTTTCCAGAATCCAACCATAACAATTTTATAATATTGGAAATATATTAAGCTGGCATTAAGAGTGACTGGCATAATTCCTACCAAGTGGGGGAAGGCTGTTTTGTCAAGCAGCTTATGTGGAGGAGAGACAGAACTGTTAGGCTCTCTGAAGCCTCTTAAAAAACAGAAATCCTCAGCTTTGGCTATAATACTGGTTATCCAGTATTATATCCTGCAGCCTTTAAAAAATTTTTTTCCTACACTCTTTATGATTTCACAGTTAATGTCTATTCTATGGTCTCTGTGGCCCAGGAGAAGCCGCAAACGGATTCATAGTATGCTTGAGTTAATGCAGAGTGTAAGGTGGTAAAGGGAATTCAACTGCCCTCCATGGCATCCCCTTGTTCTGACAAAAGCAAGTCCAACAGATTTTTCACATCAAGATAAATTCTCTTTATAGGTAATTAATTAAAAGTTGCCCCCCATGTGGTGATGCACATTTGGGGGAAAATCAGCTCAGGAGAGGATTTCTTCTACTACCTCTCCCTTTTCCTCCCTCCCTGCCCCTCGTGGTGCCTCCCTCCTCCTTACTCCCTTATTTCTTGTAGTCTGTGTCTCTGATCACTGTTTTTACAACCAGTTCTAACCTAAAATCACAGTTATTAGACTGCATTAAGCTCCCAAAAGTGGGTGAAGTGGCTGTGAGTGTCTCGTTAAGTCCTGGACACATGTGGTCCTGTCTGCCACCCCCTCTTTCAACCCTTCCCCCACCTCATTAAGGGATCTCTGCTTTCCATCTCTGCTGGCTGCTTCTTGGAGAGAGTGTGCTGCCCTGAGGGGGATGGAAATAGGGAGTGAAGCTGAGCGAGGGAAGTAAGGGCAAAGCTTCTCTGTGGACAGTCCTTGCCCCACAGTCCTGTCCCCTGGAACTGCAGCAGCACCTGGGAACATGTTGGAAATGCAAAATCTGGGCCCCTCCCTGACCTATTCCATTGCATTTTGTACTTTAGCAAGATCACCAGGTGATTCATAAACACACTAAAGTTTGAGAAGTACTGGGCCAGGAAATAGACGGATCAAACTCAGGACCCAGACCCAGTTGTTAGGAAAATCACAAGCTACTCCACAGAAACAATTCATTTCTACAGATGAACTAAGGCAAAAAAAAAAAAAAAAAAACTAATAAAAAATAATAACAAAAGGCAAATAACTAAGGCAAATAAAAAAACTAATAAAAATAACTAATGGCAAATGATAAGGGAGTATTTGTGACATGCCTTAGGAATTGAGTTTGTGTGTATGCTCATTTTCTTGTTTTTGCACTCATTTGCATGTTTTTGCCTTTTAAAAGAGCATTTTGGAGGAGTGAAAGAATAATAATGTCATTGGAAAAATAGTTATTTAGAACCTCTGTATGTCAAGCATTGGGGGTAGAGTGCAAGGCAAACACAGTGCCTATTAAGACATTTACAGGGAAGGAAGATATGGAATAACTAACTATCCCTGTTCAGGGATCTATGGGATTCTTAAACATTGGGCTCACGTCCTCGAAGATGATGTATTATGCTGAGACTTGAAGTCTGAACAAGGGTAGGGGTGGGAAGGGTGTACCAGGCAGAAGAAACAGTGTGGACCAAGGCACAGAGTCCTGCCCTCAGGACCAGAGCAGACTGGCTGGAATGTGGGGCAGGAGCAGAGGGGAGGTGAGATGATGGGGGTGGGCGGCTCGGTGCGTTCCTGCTAGGGGTCTAAGCCTGTTCATTTGGAGTTTTATTCTAAGGACGTAGGGAAGTTGTTGAGGGGTTTCTAGCAGAGAATTTTGAGCAGGAGGCGGCCAACGAATGTCCTGATGTCATCCACGTGCATTGACTCAGCGTTGGAGGCCACGCCCACAGCAGGCGGGAGGGAGGATGTGCGCCCTCTGCTGGCCCCACGTGACAGTGCTCCCCGACGGTACCATTACAGTGACCCCATATGTCAATTCAGAAACCACACACTTGCATATTGCTCTCTCCCTAAGCGACGGGAAGCTGAGGAGAAACAGGAGACGTGAGGCCTAGTGATGGTGGCAAAGTGAATTGCCTCCCAATGCGATCGACGGTAAGCAGCATCGACAGGCAGGCCTTCCCCCTCAACAAGTGAGTCAACAGACCCAGGCACTCTTGTCTGTAGTGGGGATACAACAGTGAGCAAAACAGAAAAATGAAAAATTCTCTATTTCTGGAACTTACATTTGGGGTGGGGGGGTTGGGGGACTTATATCAATTTCCAACATTATGTCCTTCATTTCATGGACACTGAAACTGCTCAGGTTTGTGGTTATTTAGAGATTCTTCTCTCCTCCTTTGTGGCTTAAGCTGTTGTCACCTTTACAGTTAGGTATGTTACCTGAAAGGGCTTTTTAAAAATTTAAATCAATTTTTTCCTGACCCTGTGGATATAGAGGAAAATTTGCTCTTGCCCAAAAGAATATTTTTTGGATGGGCTTAGTGAATAATGATGATGGTGACAGCTAAAATTTGAGTACTTACTCTGCGCCAGACGGGAGTCTAAGTATCGTGTGTGATTAATTCGGTCCGTCCTCGCAAACCTTATTAGAAAGAAACTATCCTCAGCATTTCACAGATGAGGAAACAGAAGCTTAGAATGGTGTGTAACTTACCCAGGCTGAAACTGGCAGAGCCAAGGTCCAAATAAGAGAAATTCACATCGATGGTGTCACAGACTCTGGGAGGGTGCTTTATACACCAATCCATTCAATACAGGAAGCCAGAGAAAACTTCTTAGAAGATGGGATCTAGTTATGTCACCTCCAGATCTTACTCTCCCCTTCGCTGGCTGCCCAAGGCCCAAAGAATAAGATGCAGGAACTGTTAAAAGATAAACTCAGGCATGTTAAAATTTTAATGAGTTTGTGTGAGCATTCAGTGATTCATGAATCTAACGTCACCAGACCGTAGTGGTTCAGGGCTCCACCAAGGGAATGCGAGAGGAAAACTTTTTTTTTTTTTTTTTGACTTTTATACGGTGTTTGCAGAAGTAAGACAAAGAAAATGTTTGATTAGTTAAAGCAGAAAGTCCACAGTTACAAGTTAGTTGGTGGTTTCTGATGGGTTAAACTTAAATTTTGTTTTCCTAGACTATGACCATCCATTCTGGGTTGGGTTCCAGTTTGCTTAAGTAGGAACCCAAGGTGCTGGAACCATCTGAGCCTAATGGCCTCCCCGTTAATTATTCGAACACGATGGTGGGCTTACAAGCCTCTGCACCAGTTGGCCCCCACTTCTCTGTTTAGCCCCAGTCCTGGGTTCCCCACACTCCCACACCATTCTCTCCACACCCGGCCAGGTGGGCCTTTCCGTCCCTACTTCTTTCCTGTTCTTACCACAGAGGCTTTGCACATCCTGTTACCAAGGTCTAGAAGGCTTTTCCTTCACATTGTTTTCCTCAACACAAACTCAGATTTCATTTCCAAGGTCATTTGCTCTGGGATGCTACCCCTAACTTTCCTAACTGGATCAAATCCCACTGTCATGGGTTCTGTTAATCCCATGTGACTCTCCATTGTAACACTTATGAGAACTGTAATTTTACACTTATTATTATTAGTACGTGGTTTTCAAAGTGTGATCTCCACACTAGCAGCAACAGTTTTGCCTGGGAACATGTTACAAGTGCAAATTCTCCCACCCACCCCAGACCTATGGAAACAGAAGCTCAGGAGGAGATGGGTGAAGTCCAGCAATCTGTGTTTTTACTAAATTCTCCTGTTAATTCCAACACACCTGTGAGTTTGAGAGCCACTGTTGTGGTGCGCATCTTCAATTGGTGACCTTGTCCTCTTATAGGCTGTTGGTTCCATCAGGCGGAGTTGTGGCTCCTCACTTGACATCTTCACTTCCTATCCGGTACCTATTAGGTATTCAATTAATAGTTGTTTAGCGGATAAATGAATGAGCACATTTGATTTTCATAACATCTTTATAAAGAGGTATTATTTCGATTTTACGGATAGAAAACTGAAGCTTTGGGAGTTCTGGTAATGGCTAGACATGGGTATGATGGGTCCAGTGAATTTGCAGGTTTTCCCTTTGGAAAAAATATGAACAAAGTGGCTGCTATAGGTGCAAAATATCTTTGTTGAATAGATTCTACTGATATTTAATGGATACAACTGAGGAAAGGTGCCCTACCAACCTGCAATAAACCTGTTTTGCCTCCTTCCATCCTCAAGCATTTATTGAGTATGCTAAACTAGTTGCTTCTGGTGTTCCAATGAATACTATCCTCAAAGAGAGTATATTATTTATATGTCTACCTGTCTACTGGGGGTGGGGTCATAAATTATGCACATTTTATTTAAAAAATGCTAGGCAGTGATATATTTGAGAGAATAATAATCAGATGAGTACAAAATACTTCTAGTTGAAAAATATAGATTGATTTATGCATTTGCATGTGGTTTTGGACATGGAAATTATGAGAGATATTTCTCACAATGCTAATTGTAGCAACTAAAATAATATTTGGGGCATTCTATTTCTCATAGAATTATTTACCCAAAGTCATTTAGGGCTACCCTAGACAATGTTTATGCATTTTGTGTGAGAAGTATAAGTATCCAAAGAAAACCATTCCCACATTTTTTTTTTTTTTTTGTCTTTTTGTCTTTTTTCGTGACCAGCAACGGATCGCAACCCT
>NW_007728618.1:163603-167746 GCF_000696425.1 Galeopterus variegatus | reverse complement strand
GGCCCCCCACATTTTTTTTTTTTTTAACACTTCTAAACAGTTCATTGTAGAATAAAGGTTTGGTTATATTTGCTTTTTGAAATCATTTATTCTATTTCTCTCTCATTCTCACTTTTGAAAATTGCCTTTGTTTAAAAAAACCCCACAAAACAGCTGTACTCAGCAGCTGGTTTGGGATCATAGCATTGAGAAATTGGGGAATTTTCACAATTAACAGCTATACTTAGATACATGTTCCAGGATGAGCATATTTAACGGTGTGCCACCAACTCTGGGCCATGTGACCGACTGATTAAAATGTTACTTACATTTCTTCCAAGAAATCCTCTATCTCTTCTTTAATTTTTATTCAGTGGGTTACTGGATTTGGTTGAAGGGAAAGCTGGAGCTGCTTGGATGTTTAACAGACTGTTTTCTCCTCCCAGCTGATGTCTGTTATATTTCACATTTACTCTGAATCTGAAAACTAGTTTTGCAATCTCAGCAGAACTTGTTACTCCCACTTTGAACATGATTCCTCTCCCCCCCTTTAAAAAATATATCTGAATCTTAAGACTGTTGGTCCATATTTTCATAATAATGATTAAAATGGGATTTTGTGTGGCAAAATTCATCAACAAACATCATGTACCTCCGATATGCTAAGCAAAACTAGGCATGAGGCAAGGCATGGTGTATATCTTCAAATTACTGAAACTCTAAGTTTCACAAAGGAGACACAAAGGCTGATTGCTGAATGATGTGATAAAAGTTAATGGAATAGTAAATACAATGTGGTACCTGGGGTTGGATCTGGAGGAGAAGGAGGACATGAGCGGAAAAACTGGTAACTTGAATAAAATCCAGAGTTTAGTTAATGGTAATGTGCCAGTGTTAATTTCTTAGTGTTGACAAATGTTCCAAGGTTGTGTAAGATGTTAACATTTGGCCAAACTGAGTGCAGGGCATTCAGAAATGTATTAGATTTATGACTTTTCTGTGAATCTAAAATTATTCCAAAGTAAAATGTTCATTTTTAAATAAAAGGACAAAGATTTTAGTAAAGACTTAATGGAAAGCTCTTATGCTATTTGGGGGAAATAACTGTTTTCCGGAAAGCACCCAATTCTTGTCCTCCTTTCCCCAGCCTTAGAGGATGTCTGAGGGATTGACTGACCATTGGGGAAGGAACCTACCTTTGGTGGATCAGGCCTCTGCAAAATGAACATGGTCGTGTGAAGCAGGCACTAGGGTCCAATTCAGAGAACTTGATACCTGCTCACCATTTTATAATTGTATAGTCTTGGGTCAGTTAACTATCTGAGCCTCAGGTTTTTCATCTGTATAACCAACATATTGTTTTGCTTGTGCAGATAGTGGGGCTACTCTAGCAGCAGATTTAAAATGAAGTAGTGTTATAAATGTGCTGTAATCACTGAACTCTGGGTATGTGGGAAAGGTACTCAAAAACCATCCAACCATGGCCTACAGGACTGATGACAGTAAAGAGTGGGACTTTCCAGATTTGAGCCTTTGACAGCCTGAACTCCATTGCTTTATCAGAGGTGGAGAGACAAGGCCTTCTCTGAGATGATGGCCAGAGGTGTGCTTTATCCTCCGCTGGTTGATGGTATAAGCATTGCAGCCTCTTCTTGGTCTTCAGTGCACAGCGAACAGCAGTTCCAGACAGATCCCTTGTGTACTTCTGCAGCTCTGCTTCTAAGTGCCACCTTCAGGGCACCTCCATCCATTTTTCTTTCTTGTGGTGCCTCAAGTGGTCTTATAACACTGTACTATTAAATGTGTCACTTTCTGAGAATGCTCCAATGCTCTTTCTCCATTACACCTCCAGGGTTTACTTTGTCACTCCATCCTTTTTTAGTTTATGTCAGCATACTTAGCATAAAGCCTGTAATGGTGTGTTGCAAAATCTTAGCTTAGCTGAATTGTGGCCTGAGCAATGTCAAGCTAGCCAAGAGGGATAGCTGTGCATTTTCCCTTGCGGGAAAAACCCATCCAATACTCGTACTTAGTTTCGTCTCCTTTCATTTTGTCCTTTGTACCAGCAAAGCAGAGACAATGACTAGGGAAAGAGAGTCCTTTCAGCAATTCATTCACCTCCTTGGCTTTACCTTCCTCAGCTATATGCAGGAGGAAAGATGGTCTCATCCCAACTTCACCCACACCACAGATGCACATTGAGGACCTACTCCTCTGCAGCACTTGAGGATCAGAGGGTTGCTGCCTGCAGGAGAGTTGATAACTGGGGAGACAGGGGCAATGCATTACAAATTCTCACACTCTAAGGCATCATGTAATCTGTGCACACTTGGGGGTATTACCACTTGGTGGTAATAGACTTTAATAATAATGATAATAATAGTAACAATAATAAACACTAAGTGAGCTCTGACTATGTACCAGCCTCTAACTAGATGCTTTGCATATAATATTTCTTTTGATATTTCCGACAATACTGGAAGGTATTACTATTAAAAATATTTTTACAAATGAGGGACCCGGGGCTCAGAGAAGTTAAATAACTTACCCAGATATAACCATAAGGTTATAGGAAGCTGAGGAGAAAATATACTGCTCACACAAATTGTAGCTGAGTACTGTCACTCAGTAGTCTTTTCTCATGACTTTTCCTCTTTCATGTCACACATCACTCATCAATCTTTATGTATCATTATTTTCCCTGGAGATTCTAGAATTGCCCTCATGTTGCTTCTTAACCCTGGCTTTAAGCAGTCATTCTTTTTCTTTTAATTGAAACACAGTTGATTGTATATATCTGTGGGATACAGAGTTGAATGTCAATAACTGTGTGCAATATGTGATGCTCGAATTCGGATATCAGTATATTCAACATTACATGATATAATCGATTTTCAGCAGTCATTATTTCTTGATCACGGTTGGCATGGAAGATAAATCTTATTTTCCATTCAGTGAATATGTTTGTTGAAGGAAAGGAGGGAGAATTTTATGGGCTGGAGTATTCAAGGGAAAGCTTCACAGAAGAGGTAGAAATTCCACTCAGCTTTGGAAGAGAGGTATGGCACCTGGATAAGCAGAGTTAATTATGATAGTAGCTTCATTATTGGGTGCTTACTATCTGTCAGCTCTTGCGGGAGGCTGCTGTTAATTCATTTAAAGCCCACAGCATTGCTAGGATATATACATTATTAGTATGCCCAATCTACAGATGGAAAACTGAAGCAGAGAGAGATTAAGTAGCTTGTGCAAGACCACAAGTTCATTCAAAGCAAAGACAGGATTCTAACCCAGGCGGTGGATCTACAGCCTGCACTCAATACACCATGCTATTTTAAGAGGGCAAAAATGTCTGTTCAATAACGTATTCTAAGTTTCTAGCACATAGTAGGTGCTTAATATATAGTGAATGAATGAATGAGTACCTTCTTCCTTTGGTAAAATAAAACAGGGGAGTCGTTCTAGATAGTGGAAATAGCAAAAGCAATGACACAGAGGAAGAAATACCAATGACGTTTTAGTGACAAATGGATTTCTATAGGGCAAGAATTGAAACATTTGGCAAGGTGAATTGGAGCTAGCCTAAGCAATTTGGACTTTGTTGGTTTTGGTCTTGTTATCAGGGTCATCACTGTCTCTGTCCAGGATTGCATAAACCAAAGCTGCTATGTTTCATTTTATGGTCCCACTATGTGTAATTACTTAATGGTAGTTTGTTGGTTTTGGTCTTGTTATCAGGGTCATCACTGTCTCTGTCCAGGATTGCATAAACCATAGCTGCTATGTTTCATTTTATGGTCCCACTATGTGTAATTACTTAATGGTAGATTGCAGTCTAGCAAAATAAACTTTCTCCAAGTTCTTCTTTTGAGCACTTTGAGTTAACAAATGATGTGTTTGTGGAGGTGGGAGGGGTCAGAACTTTTTGTGGGAGAAGTCAGCATGAGGAAGTGGGAGATATCATGGCTTGGGAAGAAAAGTAGACAAAATATCTGGTTTTAATGAGATCTTGGTTATTTACATCTATTTCTTTTGCTTTTCAAAATGCTGATTACCATTTGTATATCTTCCTTAGAGAAATGCCTACTTAGCTCTTTAATAAATAAATTCACACACACACACACACACACACACACACACACATAAAAAAAAAAAAAAAAACAC
>NW_007728618.1:138382-162603 GCF_000696425.1 Galeopterus variegatus | reverse complement strand
AAAAACACCGGGTGGGGGGCGGGGGGAAGAAGATATAACAACTACAATTACTTGAAGTTGATACGACAAGCAAACAGAAAGGACATTGTTGGGTGGGAGGGAGGAGAGGGAGGAGGAAGGGAGGTTTTGGTAAGGGGCAACAATAATCAACCACAATGTATATCGACAAAATAAAATTAAAAATAAATAAATAAAACCAAAAACAAAATGCTGATTACCAAACACAGCAGTTTAGATCACTATAATAGCATATTTGAAAGTTTCTGAGCAACTCATGTTTTGTTTAAATTGAAGATATTTCAATGCATTTTTTTCCTGTTATTGCCATAGAATGTCAAATTTAGAGCTGGGGAAAATTAATCATCAAAAACTATCTTTATTGAAAATTCAGCTATAGGAAAAGACAGAAATGGATCAAAATTCCCTAATAATCATTCTTTCTCCACCCCCATTCACAGTATGTATTTCTTCTTGAGACCTGGATATCCTGAGAAAAGTCCCCTGTCCCAGAAAAGGGAATTAATCCAGGTAGTATTTGAACTGCTGTTGCCAATAAAGTTGAGAAAAATTATTCCTGGGCTACCAGGGGGCTGAGAGTGTGAAAGTCAAAACCCATTGAACACCAGGGCGAATTGCCCATGAAATAAGGTGGCTTTGTGAATGTGCGGGTGACATTGATTTCCAGGGGGAGATCGTGCAGTAAATCAGTCTCTCCAAACATACTCAGCTTGTTTAACTCAGTGACATTTTCACTCATGATGCATTTATTTGTCATCTCAGGCAGGGGAGAGTGTCAATCCCGAGCAAAAGTGAGCTTGGACATCTACTTTATTGCATTTTCCCATTTATAAACTCTCATCAGGGTGATAAAACTGGGAATAAAACCTAGCAGTCTGAATAAAAAATAATCATTTTGTTAATGAAAGAGTCTGTGGCCAGTGGTAAAATACACATTGGGGCCTCATTGGAAGAATTAACCAGCATTAAGGAAGAACTGCTTTTCATAGGGGCTTCTCTCAGGAATATCTCTATATAAATATATTAGAAACGAGTGCTGGTGGGCACTTTTTAGACAGCATTTGGTATAAGCCCAGGGACAGAAATAAAATAATAACAACATGATGGCATTAAGAGTTTATTCAGATGTTTTTGTATACATCATCTCATTTGGAGTCCTCATAACAGCTCACATCAAGTGGGGTATTATTATTCTCATTTTACAGAGAAGAAAATTGAGGCTCAGATGGTTTAGAGCACTACCCTCAGGTACTACAGAAAGAAAGTGGGAGCAGGGATTCAAAGTCAGATCTGTCTCACACCAGAGATTATTTTCTTTATCACTGAATTCTTGATTCACAAAGGTCTGTCTGTCTCCTACAAATGTGCCACCATTGTCCAGGCAGGACTGAGCCTGTCTTAAGAAGTCATGATGGCTTCGTGGCTCTTAATTTCTCTTTTAGCATGTAACACATCTCTCTGACCTTGCCACCTAAAGCAAAATGTACTAATTCATTCTACTCATATTCCTGCATTTTTTAAATTTGAAAAGCCACTTGTTTTCACACCTAACATGGGAGGCAGAGTTGGGTGAAGGAAGGAACAAGCACAGATTTGAATAGCAGCTCTTCTGTGATCAGCTGTGACTCTGCCTCTCGGAAAGCTACATGTCCTCTTTGAGCCTTAGTTTCCTCACTTGTAAAATGGAACTTAGAGTTGTACTGACTCTGTATTTCTGTAATGATAAGTGACAAAATTCCTGTTAGCACCTAGTGCATTGGAGGCATTAACAAATAGGTGCTGAGGTGACAAGAAAAGGCTAAGACATAGTCTCCACATGGACTAGATCATAGTCCCAGGGGTGGAGGAGGCAGACTAGTAATCAAAGTCAGTACAATTTCCAGAGCTGAAAAATGAGGGTAATGATACTATTTATCCAAAAGGATTGTTATGAGGATTCCATGGGATAATGCATGAAAAGCACTTGGAATACTACCTGGCACACAGTAAATGCTCAGTCAGTTTTAGATGTAATAATAATTAGTAAATGCTCGATCATAGGCTTGCCCTGGTGCTATCGGTGCTCAGAGGAGAAAGGTTCAATCATTGGGCCAAGTCAGAGAAGGCATCACAGAAACAGTGACACTTGAGCTGGGTCTTGAAACACCTGTAGAAGCCTCCCATGCTGTCCAAAATTCTTCTCTCTGATGGCTGATTTTACAAATAAGTTTAAGTGTGACATGTAGAAAAATTGGAGTGAAAGTTGGTGATGGCAGGAGCGCTGGTATGTGTTGTAAGTGTGAAGGAGAATACAGTGTCATTGCCAACAAATCCCCAAATTTATGAAAACAAACTACCCAGCAAAGTGCAGATTAAAGGCAGCACTGTCCCCTTTGCTGCTCATCCAGTGCATTAACAACATCCCTTTAGGATGTTTGGAGCCTCAGCACATGCTTGAAGCAAAATTCTTTGGGGTTTAATTGTAAAAAAAGAAAGATGTAATTGAACAAACACTGACCTCCATTCAAAACCTACTTTACCACAAACTATCTGGCTGATCTTGGGGTAACTGTAGGATGTTTGGAGCCTCAGCACATGCTTGAAGCAAAATTCTTTGGGGTTTAATTGTAAAAATAGAAAGATGTAATTGAACAAACACTGACCTCCATTCAAAACCTACTTTACCACAAACTATCTGGCTGATCTTGGGGTAACTACATTGCCGTTCTGAGGTTTTATTTTCCAAATCTTCAAAGGAAGTGACAATTAAATACCTTGAAGTATTGTTGTAAGCA
Source organism: Galeopterus variegatus (assembly GCF_000696425.1). Taxonomy (NCBI): domain Eukaryota; kingdom Metazoa; phylum Chordata; class Mammalia; order Dermoptera; family Cynocephalidae; genus Galeopterus; species Galeopterus variegatus. Next base: position 159,811 of record NW_007728618.1, on the reverse strand, counting down.
CTTGAAATAATATGCATAAAGTGTGTGATATTTTGGTAGATTCTCAGAAAAAGCAAAATACTACTTATTTTATTTATATATATATCATTATAATTTATTTTTACATATAAATATATAGTTATCTAATTTTATATATGTAGTATAAATATAATTATATTTATAATTATAGATAAATGCCAAGCACTGTGCTAAGAGCTCTATAGGAACTATTTCCTTTCATCCTCCCAACAAGTACATGGGTACACATAGATATTATTCTCATTTGCAAAGATGGAGTTTGGAGAGTATATGGCTGTCACCATAGGATGGTGACATGATTGATGGAAAGGTGCCAACAGGCCCAGATAGAGACTGTAATGTTTCTTTGGGGACAAAGGGTACAGAAGCACACAGATGGTACAGTAGACAGTTTTTAAAGCAAAGCAGCATGCTCCCTGACAGAGGTGCAGCTTCCTAGGTCTCCCAGTGTTTCCTGTGAGGCATGCAGCTAGGATGACACCAACTACCTGGAGTAAGGGTTCTACTGGGTGCAAAAGCTCCCTTTGCTGTTCTCAAGGGTGGCTTGTCTCTTTGCACTCTTCCTTCTACATCTGACTGTTCTGGAAATTCTGGCCACTTGCTGGCTGACCTGCCCAACGTTTGCAAGTAATGAGAGCAAAGGAACCCCAGCACGTTTCTGATAGTTGACTGTGGCTCTAGGTGAGGAGCACATCAATTCCCCAGGAACTCACTTTAGATTTTTCATAAGCCCACTACTACAAAGCACTCAGTAACTTGCCCAAGATCACACAACCAGTACATGAAAACGTGCAACAGTACATCAGAATGTGAACGTGGTCTAAGTGCTCCTAATGACCATGCCATATGCAGTTGATTTGGATTGTGAATATAATTTGCATGTTAGTTAAAAGAAGAGGGAGAAAAGCCAAATATCAAGTTCCAAAGCAGAAGACATTGGATATTCTATGAGAAAGTTAGTGGCTGCATGATGCTGGCAAAAGTAAGGGGTTAAAGAAGAGAGTCGCCCAAGTTCTGGAATGACTGTGGACAGGCTTCCTTGTGTTCCAGCTGAAACACAACCACCACTTCTTACCTTCCTGCCATATTAAGCTGCTCATCTACCACACTTTAAAACAACATGTGGGGCTGGTCGGTTATCTTAGTTGGTTAGAGCATGGTGCAGATAACTGAAAGGTCCAGGGTTCAATCTCTGTACTAGCCAGCCACCAAAACAAAACAAAGCAAAACAAAACAAAACAACACTGTTCTGGAAATTCTGGCCACTTGCTGGCTGACCTGCCCAACGTTTGCAAGTAATGAGAGTAAAGGAACCCCAGCACGTTTCTGATAGTTGACTGTGGCTCTAGGTGAGGAGCACATCAATTCCCCAGGAACTCACTTTAGATTTGTCAAAAGCCCATTACTACAAAGCACTCAGTAACTTGCCCAAGATCACACAACCAGTACATGAAAATGTGCAACAGTACATCAGAATGTGAACGTGGTCTAAGTGCTCCTAATGACCATCCATATGCAGTTGATTTGGATTGTGAATATAATTTGCATATTAGTTAAAAGAAGAGGGAGAAAAGCCAAATATCAAGTTCCAAAGCAGAAGACATTGGATATTTTATGAGAAAGTTAGTGGCTGCATGAAGCTGGCAAAAGTAAGGGGTTAAAGAAGAGAGATGCCCAAGTTCTGGAATGACTGTGGACAGGCTTCCTTGTGTTCCAGCTGAAACACAACCACCACTTCTTACCTTCCTGCCACATTAAGCTGCTCATCTACCACACTTTAAAACAACATGTGGGGCTGGTCGGTTATCTTAGTTGGTTAGAGCATGGTGCAGATAACTGAAAGGTCCAGGGTTCGATCTCTGTACTAGCCAGCCACCAAAACAAAACAAAGCAAAACAAAACAAAATAAATAAATAAAATAAGATGACATGTGGGAAACATATTTTGAACAACTTTCAATTTTTTAAATGATTTTTCCCCCTCTCTGGCTCCACAGAAAATAACAATTGCTAAGCTTAAGATATGTTTAAGAATGTTAAGAATTCTTCTCTCACTTTGCCAGAGTGACTGCTAGCTTGGAGGAAATTTGGAAGTAAGTGGTATGAAGCAACTTAGCAGAGGAAAAAGTAAGTGGTCATTTCCTGAACACAGAAATTTATGAGAAAACACCGAGGGTTCAGGTAATATGGAAAGGAGGCAGTGGATTAGATCAGGCTTACAAGCGTTTTCATGAGAAATGTGTCACTAGTAAGCTCAGTAAGCCACCATCCAAGGTCAGTAAGCCACCACCCAAGGTCCCCTGGTCAGGCTTCATGGCCAAAGACAACTGTGCCGACCTGCCCAGCTCCACCTGAGGGCTGAGAAGTCAGTACCTGGTGGCCATACATGTAAACCATTCATGACACCCAAACTGGGATGGACACGATTTGTTTTGCTAGTGAGGGGGGTGGGCAGAAGAACGATTTGACCTGCAGCTGGGCAGACAACTAGAGAGAGGGAGTTGAATTTATTCTATGGTCATCTCAGTAGGGGAAGAGAGCATAGCAAATCTTACCTTTCCCTGGGTTACTTTCCCTTCTTGTTTGCCTGGCATATTTAAGTGGTTCTTGAAGACCCAAATAATTGCTCCTCTTGAAAACTACCTTTCTTAGGCAGACTTTGTAGCTTCCACATTTGTGCTTGAATGGACTCCATATGTTCCAATGATTCCTTGACAAGTCTGTATCCTCTACTATAGTCAAAGTGAGACTGTGAACAATGGCTTCCTCATGTTGGCATTGCTACTCTCTAGAAGAGTGGATTTATCGACTACAGTGTTTTCAATAAATGTTTGTTGATGAATGAATGTTAAAAAAACATATACATTATCACCTTTACCCCCACCCATTGATTCTCTGGGCCAGGCCACCTGACTTCTCTTTGTTTCAGTCTGCATATCTGTAGCCTGCAAAGACCTCTCCTCTCACAGACCAGTTTGTATTGCTAGTTGAGGTGTTTTCTGAGCTTTTCAGTGGTTATGAGAAAAGGACTCTTAACAGTCTATGGCTGTGCCCAGGAGTCATTAGGCAGACTGAAATACTTTCAGCTGAAGGAGATAGTGTTTATGTGGTGACCCAGGATCTAGCCCATCAAGCAGTCCTTGGGTTGGAGATAGAGGTAACTCCAGTGAGCAGAAACTCAGCCTAGGTTTTGAGACATTCTTCCCTAGCTAAAGATGACATCTTAGTATAAAGGTTTAGTAATCACAGATGATCCTTGGCAAGCACTTGTTGCTGCAGGAACCCTAGTTTTCCTTCTAGAGGAAAATAGAGGGAAAAACAAGCAATGGGAAGAAAGAAAGGGCATCAGGTTTCATAAGCAAAGTGATTTCTCTGGCTTATACTTCTGTAGATTCGTTTATAACCATAAACCTTTGTGTAATATGATGTGTGTGGAAGGGAAATATTTATAGTAGGCTACCTAACCAATTACATTGCAAAAAAAGCATACCATTACCTGTTCCATATTCTATTGGTCAGAAGAAAGGCGTGTGTCTTCCTACCCCCAATACCCAAGAGGAAGGGGATTACACAAAGGTGTGAATACCTAGATGTGACAAGGATCATTGGGGATCATCCTGGTCTGTCCACTACACTCTTAAAGTGAAACAGCCCTTGCACAACTCACACAGTACCCTCCTGTATGGGATGGTTGTTAGTTCCTTCAGTTAAATTAGTTTTATCTTTCCAAGGGAATCAGATATGTCAAACACTTGGGAAAATGTGAGCCGTTCCTATATCCCTCACCAGTGTAGACAAAGGTAACAGAGCTTTTGTTTCCTGTGGGTCCAGACTCAGTCTTAGAAAGAATGCACCAGACAGAAGCTAATATTTGGTCACTTTTGGAAAGTGTTATAAAACCTATTTACTGTCCTTGAACTATACACTAAACCTGATGAGCTAGAAACATGGGTTTGCTGAGCACCGTTTTAAGCATAGTCAAAGGGGACTGACCTCAGCCCCTGGGGTCCTTAATGTACAGGTGTCTTTAGTAAGGACAGTGGTTATTTGTGTGGTATTAAAAGGAATTCCCACATGTCAAATTTGTCCTTCTCTGCATTCACTAACAGAAAAAATCAGAGAAATACATTAAAATCAACTAGATAACAATGCAATAGAAAACAAATGTGCTTACCAGGGAAAAAGAGGTACAGGTTAGGTAACTAGAGAAATTGTTACACAACAACTAAGAGAGACTACATGAGTCTGAGTCCCTTGGGAAGGAGAAATATATTGTAAATAAATTTATTTCTCTGTCAATATTTGCATTTCTTTGTGTTTCCATCTTGTGATGAGAGTTTTCTTATCATGCCTTCATAATTCTGAATGAATTATTAGGAATAGAATTAGTCTTATTACTTTCTAAGCCTCATAAGATATAAAATAACACCCGGTACTTGTCCTTGGGCTCAATTTAAATTAGAGAAAAATAAAATTCATGTACAAGAAAAAGTTCTTATGAGATGGGAGAGATATACTGCTGATCTGAGGCTCATTTGTTTTAACAGAGGTCTTTAGTCATGGATTACCAAGTGAAAAGCATTATATAGTAAGTGTAACTTTAGAAAGACCTTATTTTAGTTGCATAAGCGATAACTAAAGGATAAGGAATAACAAGAAAATAATATTTTACTGGCAGAAATATAGAAATGATATATACATCTGTTTTGTCCACTTAGATATAAATACATATAAATACAAGTACATGATTCCTTATGGAAAGAAACCATGCCTGAATATCTTTTCTATCCTTAAAGGCCTGGCACAGTACTAGGTACCTAGTACATAGTAACATGTAATAAATATTCACATATTTCAGGGACAGGGTTTGGGCATTAAAATGTCAATATTTGTCTGGCTTTAGCCATTTAATCCAGGGGAATAGAAATTAATTGCTGAAACACCCCCAAATAATTTTGTTAAATTTATAACTTTATTTTAAATCTCATGACTGTGGATGAGTTCCCTGTCTAATCTATGGAATAGAATGTATGAACTTTTAAAAAGTGTACATTTACCTATTTTACTTACTTCCAAGGAGGTTGTTACATTTAGAGCACTCTCTTACATTCCAGACATGCGATAAAAGGGGCATTATTGGATGTGTTCATACATTGTTATTAAAAATATGTAACAGGTTTTGAGATAATTTTAGAAAAATATACTTCAAGTAGGATATAGTCTTTTGACCCATGGAGAGTATGGTAAATGGTTACTCTTGTAGTTTCTTAGGGTTTCTGTAACAAAGTGCCACAAACTGTGTAGTTTATAACATCAGAAATTTATTATCTCATAGCTGGAGACTGGAAGTCCCAACCAAGGCATCAGCAGGACTGAGCTCTCTCTGAAGGCTCTAAGGAGGATCCTTCCCTTCTTCTTCCTAACATCTGGTGGTGGTTGGGAAACTTGGCATTCCTTGACTTGTAGCTGTGTCACTCTAGTCTCTGGTTCCATTGTCACATGGCAGCCTTCCCTCCGTGTGTGGCTATAGTACGTGATGTGCTTTTCAACACCACTTCTGACATTAAGTGTGCTTTTCTTTTATTCCCCCACATCACCAATTCTCTGACACCAACTGACTGCCCAATAATTTAATTTGATTCTGACACTAACTAACTAACTACCTGGAGTTAGTGTTAGACTCCACAGGTTAAGGGCTCAGTCCCACAAGACTGCCCCCACTTCAGATGCCATTCATAAGTCCAGGCCACCTGTACTTCGAATTGACCAGCTTTAAATCAGATATGGTTGAAACGAGCTTATTATGAATACAAAAGACTCTCCTCTTACACCTATCACTCAGGAAATTTTAAGGATTTTGGAAGCTTTTGGGACAGGAACCAGAGACAAAATCCAAACATGTATTTCTTTCTTTTTTTCTTTTTCTTTTTTTTTTAAAGATGACTGGTAAGGGGATCTTAATCCTTGGCTTGGTGTTGTCAGCACCACGCTCAATCATGGAGCTAACCGGTCATCCCTATATAGGATCCGAACTGTGGCCTTGGTGTTATCAGCACCGCACTCTCCTGAGTGAGCCACTGGCCGGCCCTCAAGCATGTATTTCTTATTATATCACAATATCATGGGCTGTCTTAGTGTCCAAATCTCCCTTTTCTTATAGGGAAACTAGTGATTGGGTTAGGACCTACTGCCCACCCTCATCCACTATGACCTTATCTTAGCTTGATTACATCTGCAAAGATCCTATTTCTAAGTAAGGTAACATTTATAGGTACTAGGGCTTAGGACTTCAACATATCTTTTTGAGAAACATAATTCAGTTCACAACAGTTACTAATTGGCTTCCCTTCTCCTGAGCTGCCCTGTGATGGAAGCTCAGTGATTTTCTCTAAGGACACAGCTCTTCAAAGGTAGGTTCTTTAATCAGAACATACTAGTTGCTTTAGGACTCACCCTAGGCCTGGCCTATTCGGTTTAGTGCAGTTCACTTCTGTGAATAATACTGAACCCTAGGCAAGACCCTAAGGAGGATCCAGAAAGCAGTGACACATCTAACCACACTGTAAGGCAGAACAGAATGAGAATGACACAGGCAAAGTTGTGTGACCTAGAAAAGGGAGATGTTTATTGTATTGAAATGGTAACCATGGAGGCAATAGCAATTTGGGGGGATATAAAAGCATAAGCAAAGGAATGGAGACGAAAAACCATGGCATGCATTGAGTGGCTGGCTACTAGTCAAACGTGGCTGGAGTGTAAGGTGTATTTAGAGACAGGGATACAGGGATGTGGCAACACAGACTTTGGCCCATAAGTCTTCATTGTTCAAGAAAGAAGAAAAAGCGCCTTGTGGGATTTTCTTGCCTAATTTCGCTGCTGGGTGATAACCAGGCAGGGCATCTCTGGTGTGTGTGTGTGTGTGTGTGTGTGTGTGTGTGTGGTCAAGGGATTTGTATTTGTGCAGATTTAGTAACAATAATATTATTAACATGACTGGATGACAGGCTTTCAAATAAAACTTAATTTTCATAGCAACAGTATGATTTGGATCAAGTTAGTAACCCTATTTTGCAGATGAGAAAACCAAGGCTTAGAACAATAGGGAACTCATCCAGAGTCACACAGCCCTGGTAAGTGTTGAGTCTAGGAACTTAACTCAGGTCCGGCAGGTTCCAGAACACATGCTGTTAACCTCCATGGGCTGGCCTACAGTTGACTTCTAAGGGAAATCAGCATTGTGATGCTGAGATATTAGCCATGATTCCTTTCAGAGTGAGTTGGACCTGATGCCTGTGCTTAGGCGGACTTCCAAGGGTAACTTAATAATGACCAGAAACCTGATCACTGGATGGGAATTTATCTTGGAACAAAGTTGTGCAATGATGGCTCCTGCTTCTCCACTCCTCTTTACACAAATTGGCAGATTTGCTAACTGGTGATGTAGTGGCCAAATGACTAAATAGACATGAAGAATTGAGAGTAAAAATATGTTTTTGAGATATTTATATTATTATTCTTAAATAAAAGAATAAATGTCCAATCAAATTGGAAATTAGTTATCAGTTAAAGACTAGAATTGAGGCTAACTCCCGGTTCAGTGCGTTTTCTACTATATTAAAAAAAAACATAAAAGGAAATTGCAGAGAAGATACTGAAGAGCAGGGACAAAGGAAGGCAAGAACATGTGGACAGAGGGAGTTATGGGGGGAGGGAACATCTGTTTAGGAAAGTGCACAATTCTGGCTGGGGAGGGTTGCTAAAGGGAGCTGTCCTGAATTCTGGCAAATACCCTCCACTTTAATAAGCTTTGTCACATTCTCTTTCATTGTTGGAGGTAATGTGTGTAAAAAGTAAGAAGCAATCAGAACAATGCAGCTTCACAGAGGGCCCTTTAACAGAACGCTCCTTTGGCTCCATGCTGTTGCTAATGCCCCGCCTTATTCCAGCTTTACAAATGCTTTGTACTGCTTGAGGAAGGCCACGTTGCTAATTGTGCTGAACACCTTCAGTGGTGGCACCGTGGAGCAAGAATGGGCAACCCAAGCTCTCCTGGGCTTGACTCTGGTCTCTGGAGTGAAAACCCACCTCTTGAAAGCTGCTGCGTGACAGCTATTGGGGGTTTGGTAGGAAGATTTAGTGCTCCTCTTTGAGGGATCGATGTCTAAGCTCTTCAGAATCTCCTGACACCTCAGATGGATTCTAGGTGGTTCCCCCGTGGGTACAATCTAACTATCATGCACATAAATTTATCTATCCCCTCCTATATTGTGAGTGCCTCAGAGCCTGGTTGTAGGGCAGGACAAACACACATGAAGCCATGAATGGGCATTAACTGCTGAGTTGCATACTTCTGATGGCCTATTCACGGTGCAGAAAGAGAAGATATCCAAGGGGCCACACTGGTCAGAGTTGGGGAGATGGGGATAGCAGAGTTTGAAGGAACTGAAGGAACTGGGCTTGCTTTAGAGGGACAGATGGCTGGCATCAGAGTGGATTCCTGGCAGTGGGGAGCAGCCTGCAGATAAGAAATGAGAATGTACAGAGAGGGGCTTGAGTGAAATAGAAAATGTGCATTTCTTTTGATTTTATACATAAAAAAGTCAAGTTTGTTTTTATTTTGTCTTTAACTGCACCCCTCCCCCCCCCACCAACTACTTCTTTTATTTGCAAAGAGATACCAGTCTTCAGGCTCAGACTCTTTAGAGGGCAACAACATGTACCAATAATTTATTGGTATTTTATTTTCATTCTATTTATTTTTATGATTAAGTTTTACAGGGAAATGATATTGGTTTTTCATTTATAGTACTAATACTGACTTCCTTTATAAGGAAAATGTATGTAAGTAAAAAGAAGTGAGGCAATTTAAAGAACAAGATGAAGTAAATAATGAGTTAGGCAGTACATAGATGGGGCAAAATGTATGACTTTGATGCACCATTGACCAAAGTTTGGGAAAACTGTTGTTGACAAAGAGTGGCAGTAAAAAGAAGTGAGGCAATTTAAAGAACAAGATGAAGTAAATAATGAGTTAGGCAGTACACAGATGGGGCAAAATGTATGACTTTGATGCACCATTGACCAAAGTTTGGGAAAACTGTTGTTGACAAAGAGTGGTCACTAGGAAGTTGGTCTTCAAGTTCCTGACCCTCCTTCCATTGCTCACACAGATATCCCAGCAAAATGGAATCTCTGCCTTGTTCCCCATGAGCCGTTTATGATTTCCTCCTTCCTTATCCCTGCTGACTCTCTTTCCTCCAAGTGGAAATGTTTTCTTTAGGGCACTCATACTTAGCCTTCCACACAGTAGGTCCCTGAAAATATTTGATCAATGATGAATACACGAGGAAAAGAATGAGCCAATTGATAAATCAGTTTTGACCTTTTAAAAAATTTCCAACTATCTTGTAATAAGGATCAAAACAAAGGTAATGGCGGTGATAACAAAGGAATGGAGCCAATCCAGGTGACCAGTGAAAGTGAGAAATAACAGATCTGAGATAGGTCAGGGCTTCTCAAATTTTAATCTTCACACACATCATCCAGGAAGCTTATTAAAATGAAGATTCTGATTTCTTGGGTCTGGGGCGAGGCATGAGATGGTGCATTTCTAACAAGCTCCCAGGGGGTGTTGATGCTGCTGGTCGGTGGACTGTATGTTGAGTTGTAAATTTTAGGTGATGTCGGAGAGGAGGAGAATCAAAGTGACCTCCAATGTCTCGTGTCACCTTAAAATTTTGTCCAAAGTGCAATTTTATTATTTTGTTTTTATTTTTATCTTTTTAAACATTTTTTTATATTAACATTTGTACATTTTCTGTGGAGTGCAGTGTGTTGTTTCAATACATGCATATAATGCACAATGATTCACTTCAGGGAGATAGCAGAATTTTGTACCTGTTAGTCCACCAAAATGCAGTTTAAAGAAGAAACTTGGAAAGAATTTCCCCCTTAAGCATTCTAACTCCAAAGCGATTCTTTTCCCTGTATGTAAACTTTAGTAATATCCTTCGAGTCTCTAATCTCTTCTTTTATTTCTGTAACTCGTTTTTGGTTATGTTTTGATCTTGTTTCTCATAAATATAGAGGCCCGATTGGCCCATAGTAAACGCTGAGCAGAGGAGGGCTGTCAAGTATTGTAGAGTCATGATCTTATTCAATTAGGTTGTTTATATTTGAGGGATGGAGTTGCCCAAGGTCACATGGTAAAGGGCAGAGCTGTTCTGCAAACTCTGGTTCTTTAATTCTAACTGGGCGCTTTAGCCTTAACTCTCATTAATATTTGGATGTTTCTATACAGATGACAACATCCTTCAATTTCTAAGTCATTATGCTAGCTCCTGGGATTATTGGTGGGAGAATCTGTGGGTCAGGCTATTGAGGATTGCAGGGGTGAGGTTCCTACTTTGCTCCTTTTGGGGCCCTTCCTCCCCAGGAGCATAGGGAAGAGAGCACAGTGTCAGCCCTGAACACCACAGGGAGCTGCCTACCAGCTAGAACCTGGGGATTATCATTTTACAAAGTGCATGTTGAGGATGGGCAAATCTCTGGCAGCAGGATAAAGGAAACGACACAGAATTCAGCTCTCTCCTCCCCTGTGATTATAAACTTTACTTAGCTTCACTTTACTTTTTAGTTTTTTATTTTAAGTAAGAAGCTTCAGTCAAGAACCACAAATTAAGTTGTGTCCTGTAGTTTCTCCAGCTCATAGGCTGTTGCTAGGCTTTAATTATAGCTTGGCACACCCTTCCTCAACTTCAGTGTTGACATCTTTGCCTTCCTGAAAAACCAAAACAAAATAATTTATTTTAGGTTGGTTTTCTTAATTAATTTTCTTAATTAATTTAATAATCCCTATTTTCTTATTTTCATATTTGCATGATTTATGTCTGCTGTTAATTAGTTCCTGAGATATTTCTCAGAAATATGGAATTAGCTGTGCCACATACTATATTCAGAAGACCCAGTAGTCACACAGCATTGTATTGGTTAAATGCCAAGCCTGAAATCTCAGCCCTGGTGATGTAGAGACCATGTGTGATAAAAGATCTGGACTTGAGGTCCCTTGGGAAGGGGAAGACATCTTTTTCTCTTTTCTCTCTCTCTAAATATATATAAATATATATACACATTCACATAGGTATGTGTTAGTATATATGTGTGTACATATCTATATGTACATATGTGTGTATGTGTGCATAATTAATAATAAAATCAGCATATGCGCATTTTGAAAAAAATTGAGAAATACTGAAAAAGAGAAAGTAAAGGACAACTATTACCCCAAATTTATTAACCAGAATTTATACACTCTAGTGCAATTTATACACTCTAGTACAGTAAACATTTTCCTATATGTAGGAGAGAGCACATTTAATTTTTTTTGATGTTTCCTATTTTTTAACCTAATATTCTAGTATAAACAGTTTGCTATGTTTTTAAAAGTCTTTGCCCTTTTAATTATTTTAAATTACATGCATTTTTTCCTTGATTATCAAAGCAATAAATATTTACTGTAAAAAAATTGGTAAATACTGAAAAAAATTAAGAAAAATAAAATACTCCATATATCCCACCAGTCACCATTAATAATTATTACTGTTAGTGTATTTTCTTCATATCTATCTCTATATCTAGAGATAGATATTAATAAACTAAATAAAAATTAATAATTTCTAATAAAACTAGATCCTGTTACATTTATGGCATTCTAATATTTCATCCGCTTAAATTTCAGCATGAACTTTCCCCATGTCAATAAATGATTTTTAAAATGATTTTTAAATGGATGCATAATATTCCATTTTGTATTAATTAATAAGTTATAAGAATCTAATACTCCAAGCTAAATGATCCTAAGAGTTTTTTCAGCCCATATTCTGTGTCTGAACAAAGGGCATATTTTCATAGCTTGAAGGGGTATCATGGTTCCCTACTTACTGTGCAACTCAAATATTCTAAATATATATTAAATAGATCTGATGCCACAAATTTCTATTGTGATTGTGAACATTATTAATAGCTATCACATATTGATCTCTAAGTATTAAGCATTATGTGCATTATCTAGTCAATATTTGCAGCCACTCTCTGAGGTGGATAATGTTATCACCACTTTATAGTTCAGGTTAAATAGAGGTTAAATTACTCCTGGTGAGTGGGTGGCTAAGTTTAGATTTCAACTCTCTGGCTAATTCCACCATCCATGCTCTTAACTACTACAGCATACCCATTTAACATTATTGATAGCCTCACCTGCACCTTTTCTGAATGTATTTTCATCCTATAAACCTCCCGTGTAACATGATTCATAATCAATATTTTCATTCCACACCTTATGTGTATAAGTTCTGTTCAGAAATACAGAGACATAAAAGCCACGGTACTAGCTTAACAGTCTCATTAGGGGTGCAGTGTGTAACAATGCACAAAGTTGGACTGAAGCATCTGTATAAGTTAATAGGATAAGAGCTAACCCACAGTAGTACAGAAACAACTTCCAAATTAGTATTATGGTTCAGAGGAGTAAAATGTCATTGTGGGACAGGATGGCAGAGAAAGACTGCTGGTTATAAAATATCCTTTTTTTAATCTGAAGACACACTCCTTCATTTGAGTATTCCTCCATTTGTTAGAGAAGTCCATGTTCAATATCTTTATTTTAAAATAATTCTACTTAATCAGTTATTAGGTTGTATTAACCCTTGGGGACTCACCAAGAACCAATATTATATATGATCCAAGAATCCATTTTAGATGGTCACACACCCACACTTAAGATGGCAGATTTTGGGCCAGCCCGGTGGCACACTCGGTAGAGTGCGGTGCTTGGGAGCGCGGCGGTACTCCCGCCGAGGGTTTGGATCCCATATAGAGACCGGTCCACTCACTGGTTGAGCGCGGTGCGGGCGCGACACCGAGGGCTGCAATCCTGTTACTTGGATCCCATATAGAGACCGGTCCACTCACTGGTTGAGCGCGGCGCGGGCGCGACACCGAGGGCTGCAATCCTGTTACTGGTCACGAAAAAAGACAAAAAGGAAAAAAAAAAAAAGATGGCAGATTTTGAAAGGCTTTTACGTAAAGTATAGTCTGAAAATTATTTTATGGAACATAGTCATGAGGTTATTTTTTATGAATAGTTCTTCAAACATGTGAATGTAATGCTAGCTATGTTTCGAGTGCTACCTCTTGCTAACTACCTTCTTCATGTAGATCCTTATATAGCATAGAGACAAATATGATCCTTCTAATGGTCTCATAATTTTGCATAAACCCAGGAAGATGATCAAATAGGGGGCAATAGGATTGAGGGAAATTCATTCTGATAACTATGAGAAGGAATTTATAGGTCAGTGTGGCATTATATTAATCCTTTTTTATCTTATTATATATTTGGATCAGTACATAAAATGTGTACTGACATGAGATCTGTGCATTAGATAGATTTTTTTTCTTTAAATAATTCCATGTTGGCCACAAGAGGTAAAGAAAATGCTATATGTTTAGTCTCATTTGCTAGGATTTGCTTTATGAAGGACTCAGTTAGAAACATTGAACTTTGCTATTGTAAATAGAACTGCAATAAACATTGTAGTACAGGTATCACTTCAGCATGATGATTTCCATTCCTCTGGGTATATTCCCAACAGTGGAATTGCTGGGTCTTATGGTAGATCTGTCTGTAATTGTTTGAGGAAACACAATACCATTTTCCATAAAGGCACCATTTTTCAGCCCCACCAACAGTGGATGAGAGTTCCTTTTTCTCCACAACCTCTCCAGCACTTATCATTCTCAGTCTTTTGGATATTAGACATCCTAACTGGAGTGAGATGGTATCTCAAAGTGGTCTTGATTTGCATTTCCCAGATGCTGAGTGAGGTTGAGCATTTTTTCATGTGTCTGCTGGCAGCTCTATTTACAATAGCTGAGAACCGGAACCAGCCCAAATGTCCATCATCTGATGAATGGATAAGGAAACTGTGGTATATGTACACGATGGAATACTACTCCGCTATAAAAAAGAATGAAATACTATACTACAATTCACAACAACATGGATGGACTTAGAGAAAATTATATTAAGTGAAACAAGTCAGGCATGGAAAGAGAAATACCACATGTTCTCACTTAATTGTGGGAGCTAAAAATAAATAAATAAACACACAAACAAATAAAGGGTGGTGGGGGAAAGAAGACAGAATAACCACAAAAATTCCTTGAACTATTTAAGTCAAGTGAACAGATATGATGTGGGGGGTGAGGATGGGTGGGGGTGGAGAGGAACAGGTAAAGGGGCATGAAAATCAACTACAGTGTACATTGAGAAGTAAAATTTTTTTTTTTGTCTTTTTCCATGTCCGGCAACGGATCGCAACCCTCAGTGTCGCCCCCGTACCGGACCGGGACCGGCAACGGGATCGCAACCCTCGCTGTTGCCCCCGTGCCTCGCTCAGTCAGTGAGTGGGAACCGGTCTGTATGTGGGATCCGAACCCTCGGGCGGGAGCGCCGCCGCGCCTCCAAAGCGGCGCACTATCCAGTGCGCCACCGGGCCGGCCCAGAAGTAAAATTTTTTTTAAAAAAAAGAAGAAACATTGAACTTTGGAGCAAGCTCCTTCCAAGGAGTATCTGAGCTTGTTTAATCCAGGGGTTCTCAAACTTCAGTGTGCATCAAGGTCCACCTGGAGGATTTATTAAAACACAGTTTGCTAGGGTCCATACCCAAAGTTTCTGATTCAGTAGGTCTTGGGTGGGGCCTGAGAATGTGCATTTTAACATGTTTCCAGGTGATGCTGATGTTTCTGGTCTGGGAACCATGGTTTGAGAACCACTAGCGTAATGTTATGTTCTTTTTATATATGAGAAAACTGAGGACATGAGAGAGGTCATCTGTGTACATATATTAATCAAATTCCATTCCCTCCCTGCTGAAAATCTTTAGGTGGTTTCCTGTTGCATTTAGAATAAAATCCCAAATTCTAATCCAGAAGATCCTACATGCCTGGTCCCTGCCTGTTTCTCTATACTATGATCCCCATATAGTCTGGTTGACTTTCATTCCAGTTATTCAATGGACATGTTCCTATTTCAGCATAAAAAACAACTAAGATGGGTATATGGCACAGAGCGAGGAGTGAAGGTTTGACTTACAGATACTTTCAATCACGTTTTTCAATGCCTGCCATTTCCTTGGGGCTCCCAACACAGCTAATATAAGCCTCACACTCAGTGATTTTATCAGTCTACACTTCCATGTGATGGGTCCATCTAACACTTATTAATCAACTATATGCTAACTATTGTGCCAGTCATTTAACAAACATGATCACATTTCATCTTTACAAAAGCTATATTCAGTAGGTATTATTCACATCTATCTTATAAATGAGGGAACTGAGGCTTACAGGATTAAGCAACTTTTTGAACACTGCACAGCTAATAAGAGGCATTACTGAAATTTAGACTGACTTCTGGGGCTAACTGGAATCTTCATTCTTGGATAATGAATGATATTGCCTCCCAACTATATCCTGAAATGACTATTATGTTAGTCTAAACAGCCCTAGCTGGTCAAATAATGGCAATCCCTTCTCCTGGCTGCTATTTTACTGACCATTTAACAAAAAATCAGGTGATGCCTTCAGAGTGGGAGAAGGAAGATTTAGCTTGTAAGGATCCTTACAAAGACATATTAGGAGATTAAATTGGAGATAAGCATAGCTACATTAAAACAAAGTTCAATACCTCAAGGTGGTAGGTTCTTTAGCTTGATAATTGAAGAATTTAAGTGAGTCAACAGAAGGAAGGTATTTGGTATACTTTACATGCTACATTTGAACTGTTTTTGAGAGTGGTTTATTCTTCCAACATTCTCAATAATAGAGGAGTCTCATACACTGAGATTGTCTTTAAGGGTTAAAGAATTCCACAGAGTGCAAGCCATGGGGTGATAACAATAAAACCTCCATTAGTCTGACCTTACAAAAGGACATCAGACAGACACTGCTTCCTCAGTGAAGTTAATTTGGGCCAAAATGCAATTATTGGTCATCTGACCAAATTATCTATTTCTTAAAGATCAGAAAAATTTTAGAGCAATTTTATTTTCCTCTTAAAGCAATTTATTAGTCCGTTTTTGTATTGCTGTAAAAAATACCTGAGACTGGGTAATTTATAAAGAACAGAGGTTTATTTGGCTTATTATTCCAGGATAGCTGCATCTGGAGAGGGCCTTGGGCAGCTTCTACTCATGGTGGAAAGTGGCAGGCAGCTGGAGGGTACAAGCAGATCTCAAGGCAAGAGGAAGCAAGGCGGGGGGGGTATCAGGGTCTTTTAAACAACCAGCTCTCATGGGAAATAATAGAGCGAGAACTCACTAACTACCCCCATCCCCCAGGGAGAGTGTTAATTCATTCATGAGGGATCTGCCTCTCTGACTCAAACAGCTCCCAACACTACCACATTGGGGATCAGATTTCTACATGAGTTCTGGAAGGACAGTACATCCAAACTCCATTAAGCAGGTTTAAAATAAGATGCATTTCATACAAGCTAATTCTTCTAGTGTTTTGTTTATTTGTTTTTTCTTAACAAACTATTTTACCAGAAAGCATCAGTGTGTTCTGAAATTTTGCATAAAAAGTTCTCCCTTATTACCCTCTTTCCTTCCTCCTCCACCTTATTATTATTTTTTCATTCAAGAATTAATGCCCTTATTTATTCTGCACAAAGTTATTTCACACTTTCAATGTACCTGGCATATTTGTTTTAAATAGAAACCTGCTAGAACTGAAGTCCAAATATGGGACCTTTGTAGTGGTAAGCCCTCCTGTCATGAAGACCCCTAGGTAATTCAGAAACAGAATCAACTTGGATGGAAACCAACGCAGACACAATTTTATACTATTAAACAACTTTCTATTCCAAAGCACAACTATATGTACATTTAAATATATGAATTTAGTAAAAATTCTAAAGAAAACATCAGCAAATTTAATTCAGTATTCAAAAATATACACCATAAACGAGGAAGAATTCTTTCAGGAATGTGAGGATAATACAGTATTAGAAAATATATTCACTTAATGTAATATATAATGATAATAATGATGTTAAAGATAAATGAAAAAACAAAATCACTTAAGTAAATGCAAAAAAATTGATATAGTCAATATATATCTTATATTTATTCTTAAAATAATCTTGAGAATGCAAATGCAAATGATGTGATATTACTTCAAACCACCACAGTAGCAAACATTAATAACTCTGACAATATCAAGTGTTGACAAAGAGGAAGAGAAAGAGTGGAAGAGGTGAGGCAAGCACTTTGGAATGAAATTTAGCATTGAAATCACACATGACATTTGGCCTAGTAAATTGCACATGTGTGTAAATGCTTGAGAGAAACTCTCAAACCAGTTCCCATTGAGATAGTTACTAGAATGTGCATTGCTTGTGTATACACAATGGAGTATTACTTAGCCATAAAAAAGAATGAAATCCTGTCATTTGCAACAACATGGAAGAACTTGGAGGACATTACCTTAAGTGAAATAATCCAGGAACAGTAAGAGAAATACTGCATATTCTCTCTTACATGTGGAATCTAAGAAAGTTGATCACAGAGAAGTAGAGATTAGAATAGTGGCAACCAGAGGCTGGGAAGGGTGGGAGAGAAAGGGATAGTGAGAGGTTGGTTAACAAATATAACATTACAGCTAGATAGGCGAAATAAGATCTAGTGTTCTATAGCACTGTAGGGTGACTATAATTAACATTTATTGAATACTTTCGGTTAGCTAAAAGCGAGGATTTTTTAATATTTCTAACACAAAGAAATGATACATATTTAAGGTAAAGAAAAAGAAAAAAATCAGGTGCAGTGGTTTCGAGGGTTTCGGAGGAGGAGGGAGAGAGGGAAGGATCCGTAGGTGGAGCACAGAGGATTTTAGGGCAGCACAACTATTCTGTATGATACTGTAATGGTGAGTACATGACATTATGCATTTGGCAAAGCCCAAAGAACTGTACAACACAAAGAAATCCTAATGTAAACTTTAGTTAATAACTATGTATCAATATTGGTTCATAATTGTAACCAATGGACCACACCAATGTAAGATATCAATAATAGGAGAAACATTGTGTATGTGTAAGCAGGGAGGTATATGAACTGTGTACTTTCTGCTAAATTTTTCTATAAACCTAAAACTGCTATACAAATAAAGTCTATAACTTAAAACTAAAGAGAAACAGTCTAAATCAGCAGGAGAGTGCATACAGAAATTGTGGGATCACTACACAATAGAATACTGTCCAACAAGGGAGTGAAACAAACTAGAGCTACATGTAACAACATTAGTGACACTCACAGCCATAATCTTGAATGAAAAACAGCAAATTACAGAATAACATGTACAGAATGATAGCATTTATATAAAATTTACAAACGTGCAAAATGATCCAAAAGGTTTTATATATAGATCCACATACGAGAGTATTTCAAGAAGTTTGTGGAAAGGGCTGGCCCGGTGGCGCACTGGATAGTGCGCCGCTTGGGAAGTGTGGCGGCGCTCCCGCCCAAGGGTTCGGATCCCACATACAGACCGGTTCCCGCTCACTGGCTGAGCGAGGCGCGGGGGCAACACCGAGGGTTGCGATCCCGTTGCCAGTCCCGGTCCGGTACAGGGGCGACACTGAGGGTTGCGATCCGTTGCCGGACACGGAAAAAGACAAAAAAAAAAAAAAGAAGTTTGTGGAAAAATAGAATTAAAAGATGATACTAATCTTTCCATAAACTTTTTGAAGATCCCTCATGTATTAAAAGTTTAAAGATGTACATGGACATAATGAATGTCTTAGGAAATAGGTTTGGAAGTGAAGGAAGTGGATGTGCACCTAGGCTTGTAATATTTTATTCTTCAAAAAGGATCTGAAACAAATACACTAGAATGTTAGAAATTAATAAAAGCTGGATTACATTTTCGCAGATATTTTAAATATTATTTCTACTTGCTTGAATGTTTGAGATAGTTCAAATTAAATAAAGAACCACCACCTAGCCTCACTAAGATGTGGATGCTAAGTGTTCAGCTAGGTTTATTCACTATGTTCTTGTACTTCCAACTCTCAACAGTATCAATTAAAATTTGTGGCTTAGCAAAACTATATACAACCATAGCATGACTATTCAGACTCTTTGGGAAAGTGTCAAAATTGTGAATATACGAAAGACATACAAAACCAAATAGGGGCTTAAAGAATAGAAATGAAAATGAAATAAAATAAAAGCAGTTTGGTATAGAGTTCAGAAAATCATGGAATCTCTTCTTCCCTGCTAAAATCAGACCAGAGATTGGCACTTGTCTTCCCGATGGATTATCTGTCCATATGAGTGATGGCCAGCAGGAAAAACCACACAGGTTAACATAAAACAAAACAAAACTAGTTCACATGAAGAGAAAAGGATACTCCACAAAATAGCTGCACCTTCAAAAATACATCCTTCAGCGCCCCAAACAGCTTTTCCATCCTTGACCTTCTCGTTGGAAACCTCTCCTTAAGCAGTTACACACAGCTCTGCAAATGTTAGACTGACATTTGGACTGGGCTTGCGTGATCAGCTCACCCGCTTGTCTGAGCTCCCTGGGGGGCCTGCCAAGCTCCAGCAAGTCGGTATTAGCCTTGCAGGCCTCACCTCCCAGAGCTAGCAGTAACATTTACCAGCTACAGTTTTCTTCATTTTCAAATATTTCCTTTGGCCCACATGACAGCGATCCAGCATCTCCGTAGACTGGGACCTAAAGAGAGTGGTTTAGAGAGAGAAGAGCGCTCCTTTAAGACCTTTTAACATTTGCCTTTCATTAAAGATTTTACTTGGGTTCTGTTCTAATCGTGCTTACCCCCTAGGATTCTGACATGTTTGGGAAAAATTAATTAGTAAAATCTCACACCTGTGGGGAAGGGGGTCCCACCTTTTATTACTCTCATGTCAGTGGAAACTCTAAAAAAAATGTCTTTGGTTGGGAAGGATTCAAATCTGAGCTTTATTAAAAGCTCTTTGAATACTTGAAAAATCCAGGTTAACCAGGAAACTCTGCAAATATAACTCATAACTGTATAAAACAGTTTTAGAGTCTTGCTGTGCTTAATATGAGACAGGGACTGGGCTTAAGGACCTTAGAAGTCAGGGGCATTGTCTCTGTCATTTCTTGTATCTCCAGTGTGTGAATGAGTGGATGAGGGATGAATCGAATATCCTCCCAAAAGCTTGAGTCTTGTAATAATATTATATTTATTTAACAATAAGGAAACTGAGGCTCAGAGAGATTAAGTGACTTATCCAGTCACAAAGCTAGTAAGTGGCAGGCCTCATATACAGCCAGAGAACTTAATTGTTCTGCTGTAATATGTACTTAGAGGTAAGTACATGTCAGAAATATTGTGGTAAGTGCTGGCAGGGAGACTTAAAAATTGATAAAAACACAATAGAATTCCATTGATAAATGTAAAAGGAGAGAAAGAGCATCATCATTGTGTAAATACCACAGTAATAAAAGCTGTAGACGAGATCCACCAATGGGTGCTAAAATTAGTGAGTGAAAGTTTGAAGAGAAACAAGATTTGCGTAGGCTCAAAGTATCTTCTCCAACATTCTTATCAATGACAAAGGAAAAGACAGTAGTTTGAGAGTAAAGAGACCCAGGAAACACTAACTTAGACAGTCAAGAAAACGTCACCAGGGACAAAATATATCTATGTCATGTACCCCTTGATATAATGCACTGAGAAAAACAGAATGTCATTTTCAGGATATTTTTGCCAAAAAACATAACTCACTCCAATCATGAGAAAACATTGGACAAACCCAAGCTGAAGATAATTGATAAAATATCTGACTAGTTCTACTTAAAAGGACATGAAAGACAAAGAAAGTCTGAGGAACTGTTACAGATTAAAGGAGACTATGGAGAAATAACAGCTAATGTGAGGTAGGCTCCTGGAACAGAAAAAGATCACTGGTGGAAAAACAGTATAAATCAAATAAGGTCTGAAGATTATTTAAAATATTGTACCAATATGTATTTCCTATTACTAAAAAAGCAGCGAAGGACAGAGGGTACAAAAAAACTCTTGGTATAATTTTTGCAACTTTTCTGTAAGCACGTAAGTTAGAAATAAAACAACTTCACAGCAAAAAACCAGATAACCCAATTAAAAAATGGGCAAAGGAGCTGAATAGGAATTTTTCAAAGGAAGATGTACAAATGGCCAACAGACACATGAAAAAATGGTCAACATCTCTCAGCATTTGGGAAATGCAAATCAAAACAACTTTGAGATACCATCTCACTCCAGTCAAAATGGCTAATATCCAAAAGACCAAGAATGATAAGTGTTGGAGAG
>NW_007728618.1:136806-138211 GCF_000696425.1 Galeopterus variegatus | reverse complement strand
TTCATTGCAGCACTCTTTACAATAGCCAAGAGTTGGAACCAGCCCAAATGTCCATCATCTGATGAGTGGATAAGGATACTGTGGTACATGTACACAATGGAATACTACTCTGCTATAAAAAAGAATGAAATACTACCATTTGCAACAACATGGATGGGCTTAGAGAAAAGTATATTAAGTGAAACAAGTCAGGCACAGAAAAAGAAATACCACGTGTTCTCACTTATTTGTGGGAGCTAAAAATAAAAACACACAAACAAATAAAGGGTGGTGGGGGGGAAGAAGACACAATAATCACAACAATTCCTTGAACTTGTTAAGGCAAGTGAACAGATATGAGGTAGTGGGGAGGGGGACAGGGGAGAGAGGGAGGTGGGAAAGAGGAATGTGTAAATGGACATGAAAATCAACTACAATGTATATTGAGAAGTTAAAATAAAAAAAAAGAATTGAATAGAAAGTAAGAATGTGTAAATGGACATGAAAATCAACTACAATGTATATTGAGAAGTTAAAATAAAAAAAAGAATTGAATAGATAGTAAAAAAAAATAAAGAAAATAAAAAGTTTAAAATAATAACCAAAACAAAAGAAAATAAAAAATGAACAGAAAATAGACTTGGTCTTCCAATTTGCTTGCAGTGTTGAGAAAAAGGCAAACATGTAAAGTAAACTAAAATACACACAAAACACAGTCTTGTGGGCATTGAGATAAAGAATGTATATCCCAGATAGAAGACGATGGAGAAGGGGTCATCAGTCTTACCTGGGAAGAGAGCACAGGTTGCCAGGATAGGCTTTCTAGAGAAGGTGATGCTTGAGGTCTTTTGTTCATCCACCATCTATTTTATTGAACACTTACTATGGGCTGCACACTCTTCTAGAAAGTAGCTACATAATGGTAAACCAAAAGAAAAGGTTTCTGCATTCATGAAGCTCACATTCTAGAAGAAGGAGCCAGATAAACATATGAGCAAAAAAAAGGCAGATATTTTAAGTGTTGTCATAAAAAATAAATGAGCTGATATAATAGTATATGCTCCAGGAGAGGGGTAATCAGGAAGGGTGATTGTAGAATACCTTTCTGAGAAGATGATAGTTAAGCTGTCTGGGCCAGGGCTTGAATGAGAAGGAGACAGTCATGCAAAATGAACAGGGAGCAGGAAATTCCACACTGAAGAACAGGTTGGCTGAGTGCCCAAATGCAAGAACAAATTGGTGTGTTTGTGTTCAAGGAAACGAAGGGAGGCCAGCATGCTAGGCTATAATGGAAAAGAGAAACAATGGAGAAGATGAGCAAGAAGGTAGGGTTATCAGATGGCTCTAAGTCCAAACTGGCACACTTTTGAGTCAAAGTATTCTTTGAGTAAAAAAAAAAAAATTTATATATATATATATATATATA
>NW_007728618.1:134563-135471 GCF_000696425.1 Galeopterus variegatus | reverse complement strand
TACAATGAGGTGAGGGGAGTTTTTATTTTTACTGGAAAATGTCCACCCATTCATCAGACACACCCTTGATTGTCTAGTGGTTTACAATATAATTAATTGTTGACTCAAGGACTGCTGAAGAGTGTCTCTGACTCATAAAGACAGTTCCAAGAGGAAAACTTTGGGGACAAATTAATGTCATGTACTCTGTACCTTCCTTCTTCTGCTCTAGTGCTATTCTTGGCTCACTATTTCTAAGTTTTAGCAATGTCTCTCAGACTGATATGTCTCACATGTAATTCTGGCAAGCTCAGCATGGTGATGGAGCCAGAGAACTTGTACCCCGCAGACTTATAAACTCATCAGCTGAGGGCTGGTAATGTAATTTACAATACACTTTGCCAGCCCTATAAAACAACTTTCTGTTTGCAGGGAAATGGAGTCCTGACAAGAAGAAATGTTTATGGCTTAATTTTAGCTGCGTTCTCCACTGTTGCTGCAGTAGCAGCCCATGTATGATGCGTCCAAGTCATCCGCCAGACGGTTTCAACTTTGTTGTTGTGGTTGTGTTTGGCAAGCTAAGCACAACATCAGGCTTTGCTTAATGTCTACCCTGGGATCCTATTACCTTCGACAGTGGTGGCTGTAGCATGCACTTTAGAAACAAAGGAATTGAGACATAATTGTTGGATAGTCCATGACCGTGGCTCATATCTTTATGAAATTAGCTACGGCCTTACTCTCATAGGTAAAGTTCCTGTAAAATGATATTGATAGAAGGCTTGAAAATGGGAAAATCTGAGAGATGCCACCCCTGTATATGCAATCAAATGATTATCTTCCTGCTGACCAGTTCTTTTTTTCTCCACAGTGTATTATAATAGTTATTTGTCATTCATATGATTAGGCTAACAAGATTACTTCCATTC
>NW_007728618.1:131489-132945 GCF_000696425.1 Galeopterus variegatus | reverse complement strand
TTGGACTTCCGAAAATTTCTTTGTTGGCTTGATTTTTCTAGAAAATTTATTTTATATTCCCAGACATCTTGATTTTGGTTCATGTTGTAATAATGGTCTAATTTCTTCTTGTAAAACGTATGTATAAAATTGAGGTTTGTTAAAATGGTGCATTGCAGAGCAGTTGACAGGTAGGAAGTGTATTCTCTTTTACTGACCTAGAGAACGTGTTTTTCTGATCTGGCCTCAGACAATACTGAAGCAATTACATTTCAGTGAGTACAGCTTTGTGCAGAAGAGTTCTTTAGGCCTTCAACCCACTCATTTGGGAATTAAAAGCACTAACAACTAGCCTGAGAAAGGCAACCAAAACAGGAATGCAGTTGGCCATTAATTACTTTAAAAAATCAGCTCAATGCTATTGTGTAATAATGTTCTAGAGTAAAGCAAAGATGATAGGTATATAAATCCATTCACTACAGATCCATACCTGCTGTCAAACGTTGTTTATGGTTCAGAGCTAAAACATTTATTCAAATTTTACTAACCAGATATAATAAATGATAATGAGAGAGCAAATGTGTTCTCTGGAATACTGTCAAAAAGAATATGGCAGAGTAAGACAGCAAGCTTTGAGCAAAAATTAAAGTATGCAGAATAGTGCTGTCTGTCTTTCAGGGTAAATGGCATAGCTGGACCAGGATGTCAGGTTCACTCCCTGAACATAATCTGCCCGTGTCTGCTGTGAGCCCATGCTTACCCTCAAAGATAAATATAAGATCTAACCCTAGGGTTCTTGCATATAGTCTCTAACATGATTGTGAATATATATCTGTTGTGTAAGGAATTTGAGATCAGAAGAAAGCAGAATGTTCATTTTATTTCTCTGTTTAATGAAAGTAGACTTCATAATGAAGAGGAAGGCTAATGAAGCACTGTAATTAACCCTTTACAACCACATTCCACTTTAGAGTTTGCAGAGCTATTTCAAACATGTGATTTTTGAAAGTTATTCAAGATTTACATAAAAGTGAGGTCAGAGAATGTGCAGCTTTCCCACTGTTGTGCGCCTGTAAGAGGTAAAGCTGGGAAAGGAGTGTTGGCCTCCTGACACCTAGGCTTTTTCTACTGACCCATGATACCTCTAATGTGGAAGTGTCCTCTCATGGAGGCGATGGGTCATCCCTGACCTCAGGAAAATAAAAACGTGTGCACATACACATACGACATTTATTGAGCATCCATTAATATTAGGTATTATTTGGATATTTTCACATTTGTGCTTCAGGGTTCACCTTTGTGCTGGATATGTTTGTTTGCAAGTCTGGATCTATTATCCACCCTTCTCCACCCTTCTCCATTTAGCTTTGCACCCTGGAAGGTGATCCTGTGTATGGATTGTGTTAACAGGTTCCCATGCCCTCTGTTTCACAATTGAATATGGCCAATTGGAATTACCCATGGGAGATGAGAAGGA